>NC_048567.1:10252376-10387376 GCF_013265735.2 Oncorhynchus mykiss | reverse complement strand
AACAGATCTACACAATCTAGTCCACATTTTAAAGTAAAGGAACGTTTTTCAGACATTTTTTTTTTTTTATTAATCAACATTTTCTCAATTTAAATATCATAATTGGATAAGTCTACACTGAGTTAATACTTGCTGGAAGCATCTTTGGCAGCCATTACAGCTGTGAATAATTTTCAATAAGATTCTACCAACTCTTAGGACAACATATATCCATTAAGTTGCTCAGGCTCAGTAAATTTGTTTGGGGATCATTGACTGATAGCAATATTTCAACCTTGCCTATGAATTTTTAAGCAGAGTTAAGTCAGGACTGAGACTAAACCACTCAGAAACACCCAACACCTCTTGGAAAGCCATTCTGGTGTGTTTTTTGCATTAAAATGTGTGTAATTGTCTTGCTGAAAAATAAAACACGGGTTAGGCATTTAGAAGACTGAGGTGGGTTTTCCACAATACTTGAAAATACAAAGGGATCAACAACATTGCATTCACTCCATATTACTGGCCTATATGACAAAGTGAAAAGAAAGCCGGTGTTAAAAGGCTGTTCAGTAATACTGCAAGACAGCACAGCAAATAAATACACTTTTTGGCCTAAATTAAAAACTACAGGGTTGGGTCAAATCCAATATACATGTAATACAGAGTGAAACCCTCTATTTTCAAATATTGTGGTAACAGGATCATGTTAGGGGTATGCTTGTCATCAGCAGGGATTGGAGAGTTTGTCAGGATCAAAATAAATATGAAAGCAGCAAAGCCCAGGTAAAAGCCAGCCTCAGTCTTCTGAATACTTAAACCTGGGATAGAGTTGTATTTTTCAGCAAGTCAATTACACACATTATAATGCCAAAGACAAACCAGAATGGCTTTCCAAGAGGTATTGCGTGTTCCTGAGTGGTCTAGACTGTCTTGACTTGATGAAACCAGAGACAAGGTTTGAATATTGCTCTCCATCAATGATTCCCAATCAAATAATTTGCTTGAGCAATTTAGACAAAAACAATGGATATATGTTGCCTTAAGAGCTGTGCAAAATCTTATTCCAAATGATTCTCAGCTGTAACAGCTGTTATGGCTGCCAAAGGCGCCTCCACCAAGTATTAACTCAGGGGGGTGGGGACTGATCCAATTATTCGTTTTTTATCTTAATTAGGAACATTTTCTATAACTTTCTTTCACTTTGAAAATGTGGAGGTTGTGCAGATCTGTAGGTTAAACATCAAATGCAATCCCTATTTAGATTTAATTTTAAGGCAGCAAACAGTTCAAGGGGGTGTAGACATTCTATAGGCATATATGTATGTATATTATATATATGTATGTATGTCTGTATATAATATATATGGATTAAGGATCCATTTGGGAAACAACCAATGTGTGTCCAGATCACAAACAGAGGACTGTATATTGTGTCCCCTTGTGACAGTAAAGCATAACTGAGTATCTCCTCGTTCTATTTTGGATGGTATATTTCAACAATACATTCTGTAGTTCTGCCCGTGCAAATAAGGCCTATCTGAATATCTCCGGTTCTATTTTGAGGAGATGTAAGTAAACCCTGTGATGAATAGTTTAAAAAGACCCTAGCAGGGAGAATGGTAATGACTACACAGTCTTGATTCTGTAAAACAGATCACATTCTTTTCATCCTTCTCCAGCTCAGAGAGCGTCTATTACGACGTCCCATATAGCTCCAGGCCAGTCTTCTCTCTCTCTCTCTCTCTCTCTCTCTCTCTCTCTCTCTCTCTCTCTCTCTCTCTCCCCACCTTCCATGTCTCTACCTCTCAGCTCTCTCGCTCTTTCACTCTCCTGACTCTCTCTCTCTCTCTCTCTCTCTCTCTCTCTCTCTCTCTCCCCACCTTCCATGTCTCTACCTCTCAGCTCTCTCGCTCTTTCACTCTCCTGACTCTCTCTCTCTCTCGTCTGCATTCGTTTACACCTTTACCATCTCCCTTTATTTTATTTCCAAATGAAAGTGATGAAATCCGACCACAGAGGTAATTTGCAAGATTGTGGAAATTAAGGAGAGACAAAAAGGAGGAGAGGAGAAAACGACAATACTGTCCTCCCCTACTTGGAAGAGAGAGGGAAGATGAGAAACAGGAGGTGGTAGAGAGAGGCGAGAAAGAGGAGTGAAATTGGGCCGGAGAGGAGAATAGAGGAGAGGAGAGGAGAATAGAGGAGAGGAGAGGAGAGGAGAGGAGAGGAGAGGAGAGGAGAGGAGAGGAGAGGAGAGGAGAGGAGAGAAATGAGAGCAGAGGAGAGCAGAGAGCAGAGGAGAAAATATGTATTTATGTGTGTGTACTTTCCTCCTTTCTAGAGAATAACAGATAGGCCCAGCCACACAGTGAAATGCTATAAAAGGTTGGTAATGCATAAGGACATCAGGTGTGCTGGTGTGGTGTGAGCAGCTGCTATCTGGCTGTGTGTACCTGGTACAGCCCTATTATGGAGACATCAGAGGAGCAACACAGCTCTGACAGAGACAAACAGGTCACCTTAACCTGGGCTAGAGGATAAATGATTGCCCCCCTCCGCTCCATCGCAGACCACACCCCTCCTATTCTGCTATCCTCTACATCCCTCCATCCCCCTTTCCCTCTAAACGTCCATTCCTCCATCCCCTCCTCTCCCTCTAAACTTCCATCCCCACCCTCTCCCTCCTTCCCCCTCATCTCCCTCTAAACTTCCATCCCCACCCTCTCCCTCCTTCCCCCTAATCTCCCTCTATACTTCCATCCCCACCCTCTCCCTCCTTCCCCCTCATCTCCCTCTAAACGTCCATCCCCACCCTCTCCTCCCTTCCCCTCATCTCCCTATAAACTTCCATCCCCACCCTCTCCCTCCTTCCCCCTCATCTCCCTCTAAACTTCCATCCCCACTCTCTCCCTCATTCCCCCTCATCTCCCTCTAAACTTCCATCCCCACCCTCTCCCTCCTTCCCCCTCACTTCCCTATAAACTTCCATCCCCACTCTCTCCCTCCTTCCCCCTCACCTCCCTCTAAACGTCCATCCCTCCATCCCCTCTCTCTAAACTTCCATCTCCACCCTCTCCCTCCTTCCCACTCCTCTCCTTCTAAACTTCCATCCCTCACCTGTCCCTCTAACCCTCCATCCCTCTCATCTCTCATCCCTACCCCTCCTCTCCCTCCATCCACTGCTGTCCCCATCCCTCTCCCCTCTATACTGTGTGTACTGGTAGGGACTGGGGAGACAAGGTGTTGAGAAGAGAACATAGCATACTGTGACCTTACTTACAGATCTTATAGTGCATGCACGTCCGTGTTCCCACATGCTTGAATTGACACATGCACACACACAGTCACACACACAGATGTGTAGTTTGGCACAAACATACAGTGATAGTACAGCAGCAAAGTGTAGCACTGAACTTGTTGCCGCAGACACAGAAACGTCCAGTATGAAACGACACAGCCTTTTTAACTCGGACTAGACAACGTTTCCAGGCTGACAAGAAGAAGGATATCCTTTCCCCATGGTCTGGTCTGACACATGGTTCTCCCTTAACTATCATAGAGAGGGACAACTGATGTCTGATCTGACACCTTCCTGGTTCTCCCTTAACTGGCATAGAGAGGGACAACTGATGTCTGGTCTGACACCTTCCTGGTTCTCCCTTAACTATCATAAAGAGGGACAACTGATGTCAAACTCTGTTGCCACTGCTTCAAGGCTCCTCGTCACATGTCCTCTGAAAAAGACCCGAAGTATCAGCATTTAATAACATTCAGATGAGACAGGTGTCTTCACACACTCAGCTGTGTGTCATCTCATCAAGCGTCCGCGTTGAGCGTGTGTGTGTGGTGTATGTGTGTGTGTGTGTGTGTGTGTGTGTGTGTGTGTGTGTGTGTGTGTGTGTGTGTGTGTGTGTGTGTGTGTGTGTGTGTGTGTGTGTGTGTGCGTGCGTGCGTTTATGTATAAGCATGTGCCATCTCATCCAGTGGAAAGTGTGTGTTATTGTGTGTGTGCTGTGATGGCGTAAATCATTAGAGATGAGTGGAAGGCTGGTGCTGCTCTCTCCATCTGTCTCTGTCTGCGGGGGTGAGGTATTTTACACTGGCGAAGGGTAGAGGGAGGAGGGAGAAAGTGAAGTCATGCCTTTAGCTGCGCGGGACGGGTGGAGGGAGGGAGGGAGTCTCTGAAAGATGAATGCTGTAGTATCAGTGGGCAGGAGCAGCATACTATTAGTACTAATGAGAACATAGTCTTTACCTCGTAGATTTATCCAGATCTAGATATGCAAATAAACAATGCCCCCTTGGCAACAGGCAGCCCACCCCGCCCCCATCATCTTCCCCCTCCCCTACTATGTAACATTAATGAATATGAATTGGGAGATGTGGTGTGATTTGGGTGGAAGCCAGCAGAGGAAGGAGATGTTTGGGGCCCTCAAGGCTCCATGCAGGAAAAGCTATAACTAACTCCTGTCCTCCAGAGCAGTAGTGTCTGCTGGTTTCAGTTCTCATCTCCAGGCCAGGGACACCAGGTGGGAGCTCCCTCTGAGCAATTAGTGACATTAACAGACCAATTAAGAGCCAGAAGGAGCTGAGAAAACCAGCAGACCCTGCAGCTCCCCAGGACTTCCCTCGTTCCCTAATGCCTTCCCCAGACATGTGATAGGTGATCCATCTCTTCTCTAATTTACCTTCACTTCAAATCAGAGCATGTAATATGTGATTGGACAACCAGCAGAATCAGAAGCAGTGAAATCTGAGGTAAGCTGGTTGCAGCTATAGTCTCAAACAGTAGCCCACCCTGAGACCTACAGTACTGGACTGGACCTCATCCACTACCAATGTGTAGCACCCAGCTAGGTCACTGACACCATTCTGCAGCAGAAAGCAGTTCACCACATCACCATGGAGTGTGAGCAAAGAATCATACCAATTGACAAGCAGGGGAGAATTCCGCAACATTTGCCCCCCCCAAACCACAAAGGCTGAGAAAAACAATTAAAAAGTTGAATCCCGACCCACGTCTTGTTTTCAACAAAGCAATAAGGATTATGGAGTATCTCAGGGACTGAATGGGAATGAAAGAGTCTTCTTTGGTCTGTCTTGCATGGCTTGGTTCTTTGATAAGGTTGCCTTAGCATGGCGACTCTCCACGGAACTATTCCAGAACAGAACTTAGAATGACTGAGGAACAGAGGAACAGAACAGCGGAACGGGTGGGTAGAACCCTGCTAGAAGTCAACATCACAAATATCTTAATGAGCCGGAAAGAGTTACATTTAGCAAATACAAAACATTCCCAATGATCTCGGTACACATCGAGCAACACGGGGAAAAGAGACCGTCGGGACCATGTCATGATACATTATTACTACAAAGGCTCTGTTCAACATCTCCATCTCTCTCGTCTGTGTAGGATCGATGTAGGATGTATTTCCCTGCAGTCTCTCCAGTACAGTGATGTGTAGACAGATTCCTCAGAGCCTCTATCTAATCTGCTTGATCCTAACATCTGAACCTCTCAGCTCAGTCTGCTGTGAAGGCTGTGTGCTTCCTAGGAGGCCAAGCTCTCTAAATATACATGCTGCAGGCATGAAAGAAACATGGCGGCGGGATTATTCCCCTCTCTATCGCTGTGTCTATACTGATGTCTGTACTACGCAGTATGTTCTACTGATGTATAGGAACAGTGATCATAGAGTCATACAATAAGGATGTAAATTAAATGTCCTGTGTCTATATTGATGGATTTACAACCCTAGGAGACTCAAGGCCTAAGGTCCGGTTTGCTCCTAGCAGAACTCGGCTACGGGAAGCGAATGTCTGTTCCTGGCAATACTCCCTTAAAAAGCAGGAATATTGCTGTTTGTTCCTCTTGAGATGGGGCGGCAGGTAGCCTAGTGGTTAGAGCGTTGGACTAGTAACCGAAAGGTTGCAAGATCGAATGCCTGAGCTGACACTAAAAATCTGTCATTCTGCCCACAAGGCAGTTAACCCACTGTTCCTAGGCCATCATTGAATGTAAGAATTTGTTCTGAACTTAACTGAATAAAGGTTAAAAAAAATGTTTTGTTTTTTTAATGCCGTAGCAACAACATAGCCAGTATACGTCTTCAAAATAGTCTGAATTAATCTACGATAAATCAAGAAATCTGTAATTGTTTTTGACATTTTCGCTGAGGAGGTCTAACTAAGATGTTTGGTGCAATGTTTCTCAAGTGCATGGGAACTAGTAGTTTCTCGTTGAATGACAACAAACCCTTCATTGAAGAATCCCATCCATATTTCCCATTCCTACTAGGGGTAGTACTGTTGACCAATCACCAATAAAGGGGCGTAGACTTCGGCAGCTGAACTTCAACTTGCCTCAAGAAAATAATCTGCAGAACGACTGCAGAACAACAAAACAAACAAAAGCGGAACAAAATGTGATGATAATATATGTTGGAACTGTTTCGACTAGGAAGCATGCGACAGACACAACACTTTCACCTCATGTACAGTGAGGGGAAAAAGTATTTGATTCCCTGCTGATTTTGTATGTTTGCAAACTGACAAAGAAATGATCAGTCTATAATTTTAATGGTAGGTTTATTTGAACAATGAGAGACAGAATAACAACAAGAAAATCCGAAAAAGCGCATGTCAAAAATGTTCTAACTTGATTTGCATTTTAATGAGGGAAATAAGTATTCTTATTAAGACTGTCCCTCTGGTCCCAAGTCCTAGGATATCATGTAACAATACAAATAAACTGTTGATGACTTCAACAAACCATGTCTTTGTTGATTAAAGTAATCAAATGACATAAAGCTGTCTTACTTTCCCTCTGTTCTCTGTCTTCAGCTCCTCCACCTGGCTCTCACTGGCTGTCCATCTGCCATCTAGTGCTAAAATGTAATGTAAAGAAAATGCAAATTAAGTGTTGATGAATTTAAACAAACAGCTTCTTTCTACATCAAAGTAATAAGGCTAGAGGTAACTTCTGGGCTTTACCTGTCTTCTCTCTCCAGTTCCTCCACCTTGTTCTTGGAAGTGCAGTTCAGTCTTAGTGAGTCAGTTCCACTCTCTGGTTCACCACCTTTCTGCAGCTCCTCCACCTCTCCTTTCAGCTCCTTCACCTCTTCTTTCAGCTCCTCCACCTCTCCTTTCAGCTCCTTCACCTCTCCTTTCAGCTCCTTCACCTCTTCTTTCAGCTCCTCCACCTCTCCTTTCAGCTCCTTCACCTCTTCTTTCAGCTCCTCCACCTCTTCTTTCAGCTCCTCCACCTCTCCTTTCAGCTCCTTCACCTCTTCTTTCAGCTCCTTCACCTGGCTCTCACTGGCGCTCAGTATAGCCCCCATGGCTGATAATTCAGCTGCGTGGACTGGAATTACAGGAAATGCTCTTTCATGTTCAGATACCAACACTTATATGGACCAGGTGAGAAAAATAAAATACCTTTACGCAGTAATTTAGTACAGCAACCTCACCTGCATACTCTCTCTTCAACCTCTCCACCTCTCCTTTCAATTTGTCCACCTGGCTGTCACTAGCTGTCACTCTGGCAACCATGTTCCTCAGCTCCTCTCTCTGGTCCACCACCATGTTCCTCAGCTCCACTCTCTGTTTCACCACCATGTTCCTCAGCTCCACTCTCTGTTTCACCACCATGTTCCTCAGCTCCACTCTCTGTTTCACCATCATGTTCCTCAGCTCCACTCCCTGGTCCACCACCATGTTCCTCAGCTCCACTCTATGTTCCACCACCATGTTCCTCAGCTCCACTCTCTGTTTCACCACCATGTTCCTCAGCTCCACTCTCTGTTTCACCATCAAGTTCCTCAGCTCCACTATCTGTTCCACCACCATGTTCCTCAGCTCCACTCTCTGTTCCACCACCATGTTCCTCAGCTCCTCTCTCTGTCCCACCACCATGTTCCTCAGCTCCACTCTCTGTTTCACCATCATGTTCCTCAGCTCCACTCTCTGTTTCACCATCATGTTCCTCAGCTCCACTCCCTGGTCCACCACCATGTTCCTCAGCTCCACTCTATGTTCCACCACCATGTTCCTCAGCTCCACTCTCTGTTTCACCACCATGTTCCTCAGCTCCACTCTCTGTTCCACCACCATGTTCCTCAGCTCCTCTCTCTGTCCCACCACCATGTTCCTCAGCTCCACTCTCTGTTTCACCATCATGTTCCTCAGCTCCTCTCTCTGTCCCACCACCATGTTCCTCAGCTCCACTCTCTGTTTCACCATTATGTTCCTCAGCTCCACTCCATGGTCCACCACCATGTTCCTCAGCTCCACTCTTTGGTCCACCACCATGTTCCTCAGCTCCACTCTCTGTTCCACCACCATGTTCCTCAGCTCCTCTCTCTGTCCCACCACCATGTTCCTCAGCTCCACTCTCTGTTTCACCATCATGTTCCTCAGCTCCACTCTCTGTTTCACCATCATGTTCCTCAGCTGCACTCCCTGGTCCACCACCATGTTCCTCAGCTCCACTCTATGTTCCACCACCATGTTCCTCAGCTCCACTCTCTGTTTCACCACCATGTTCCTCAGCTCCACTCTCTGTTCCACCACCATGTTCCTCAGCTCCTCTCTCTGTCCCACCACCATGTTCCTCAGCTCCACTCTCTGTTTCACCATCATGTTCCTCAGCTCCTCTCTCTGTCCCACCACCATGTTCCTCAGCTCCACTCTCTGTTTCACCATCATGTTCCTCAGCTCCACTCCATGGTCCACCACCATGTTCCTCAGCTCCACTCTTTGGTCCACCACCATGTTCCTCAGCTCCACTCTCTGTTTCACCATCATGTTCCTCAGCTCCACTCTCTGGTCCACCACCATGTTCCTCAGCTCCACTCCCTGGTCAACCACCATGTTCCTCAGCTCCACTCTATGTTCCACCACCATGTTCCTCAGCTCCACTCTCTGGCCCACCACCATGTTCCTCAGCTCCACTCTTTGGTCCACCACCATGTTCCTCAGCTCCACTCTCTGTTCCACCACCATGTTCCTCAGATCCTCTCTCTGTTCCACCAGCTCCACTCTCTGGTTCACCACCATGTTCCTCAGCTCCACTCTCTGGTTCACCACCATGTTCCTCAGCTCCACTCTCTGGTTCACCACCATGTTCCTCAGCTCCACTCTCTGTTCCACCACCATGTTCCTCAGCTCCTCTCTCTGTTCCACCACCATGTTCCTCAGCTCCACTCTCTGTTCCACCACCATGTTCCTCAGCTCCTCTCTCTGTTCCACCACCATGTTCCTCAGCTCCACTCTCTGTTCCACCACCATGTTCCTCAGCTCCTCTCTCTGTTCCACCACCATGTTCCTCAGCTCCACTCTCTGTTCCACCACCATGTTCCTCAGCTCCACTCTCTGGTCCACCACCATGTTCCTCAGCTCCACTCTCTGTTCCACCACCATGTCTCTCAGCACCTTCAGTTCAGTGCAGATGTCAGGCTAGGTGGTCAACTGTTCAGCATCAGTCTTTCATCTGTCTCTGTGACCCTGTTCAGTGATATCCTTCTCTCTGTCCCCTCTACTCTCTCCATGAGCCCATGTCCCAGACAGACAGTGCAGCAACACCAGCAGAGCTACAACACCCCTCATTCTGAAACAATGTCTCTTCAGATCTAATGTAGTCTACTGGGCTCAGTCCCCTTCTTTATACACACTGGTGTTGTTGAACCAATACATGGAAATTTAACAGGTGTCCTCGTGTAATATTTTGAGATCATAGCCAAGGATTGTGTGATGTAACAGAACAAAGGTAACAGATTACTCCACGCAAAGTCATTCAAATGAGGCCTGGGGTTGTTTAAGGTGATGGGAGAATCTAACCTGTTACTCAGTTCAATAGTGGGATGGCGGATCCAGCAGCATAGTTCTTTGGGTTTTGGGCACACAGTTGGACAGTAGATGGTTTGATTTACAGTGTTATACTGTATGCCCACAGTGCAACAGTGATGATATTAACAAATGTACAGTCCAGTAAGTGTAAAGAATAGTATAGAGCAATAGAGCAAGTGTAAAGAATAGTTGTACTTCAAAGAGGTTTCTATTGAAAAAACAGCATCACCCAAACACCCCCAAAAATGAAAGACTGGCACAGTTTTGGCTAATACATGAGAGGTTCATGAACAGCACACTGTCTACACACCACCTGGCCTCCTGATTTAGGAGCAAACTTCCTGAAACCGGAAATGGTCCCATACCCTTGACAGGTAGAACTCAATGGGATCCACACATTATACAAAAATAGCCTACACCTTAAAATCAGATACAATACACATTTATTTGAAACTAACACATTTCATGGTAATTGGAAATATTATAATTTAAATTTGAATTAGCACAAAACGTAATATTATGTCACTGGCATTTTAGAATGGATTGTCCCAAACAATGTTTGGGGGGGGGGGGGGGGTTAAGCAACATAATGACTCTGTCTAAGAATGAATTTAAAGAAGCACAATTGCTAACACATAGTCCTACAAATGCAAGCTCTCATCTGAGCATGAATAAATAGGCAACTTTAATTACATGCTAAACAAACAATATGCCTGGGCCTACGGGGAAATGCTCACGTCGGCATTCCTCATAACATTTCCTCATAGAAATCTGTCTGTATTGGCTATACTGGATGTAGACTTTTAGTAAGTGGATTGGTTGGTTTACTGTAAGTAATACTGTGTAGGTTATATTTCTCAGTCAGGACAAGAGCCAGCCTACCTCATCAGGTAGCCCACCTCACCACCAACACCCTCACACTAGTAATGAAGTAACCTTGCCTCCAGCTGAATGCTTGATAATAAGGAAAAATAGATGCTGTGTGTGTGTGCGTGTGCGTGCGTGCGTGTGCGTGTGCGTGTGTGTGCGTGTGTGTGTGTGTGCGCGCGCCCCTGGCCCTGCTTCAGCCCTTGAAGTCAGAAGTTTACACACACCTTAGCCAAATACATTTAAACTCAGTTTTTCACAATTCCTGACATTTAATCCAAGTAAAAATTCCCTGTCTTAGGTCAGGTAGGATCATCACTTTATTTTAAGAATGTGAAATGTCAGAATAATAGTGGAGATAATGATTTATTTCAGCTTGTATTTCTTTCATCACATTCCCAGTGGGTCAGAAGCTTACATACAATCAATTGGTAGCATTGCCTTTAAATTGTTTAACTTGGGCCAAACGTTTCGGGTAGCCTTTCACAAACTTCCCACAATAGGTTAGGTGAATTTTGGCCCATTCCTCCTGACAGAGCTGGTGTAACGGAGTCAGGTTTGTAGGCCTCCTTGCTCGCACATGCTTTTTCAGTTCTTCCCACAAATTTTATATAGGATTGAGATCAGGGCCTTGTGATGGCCACTCCAATACCTCGACTTCGTTGTCCTTAAGCCATTTTGCCACAACTTTGGAAGTATGCTTGGGGTCATTGTCCATTTGGAAGACCCATTTGTGACCAAGCTCTAACTTCCTGACAATGTCTTGAGAAGTTGCTTCAATATATCCACATATTTTTCCTCTTTAATGATGCCATCTATTTTGTGAAGTGCACCAGTCCCTCCTGCAGCAACGCACCACCACAACATGATGCTGCCGCCCCCCTGCTCCACGGATGGGATGGTGTTCTTCGTCTTGCAAGCGTCCCCCTTTTTCCTCCCAACATAACAATGGCCATTATGGCCAAACAGTTCTAATTTTTTTTTCATTAGACCAGAGGCAATTTCTCCAAAAAGTACAATCTTTGTTCCCATGTGCAGTTGCAAACCGTAGTCTAGCTTTTTAATGGCGGTTTTGGAGCAGTGGCTTCTTCCTTGCTGAGCCTCCTTTCAGGTTATGTCGACATAGGACTTATTTTACTGTGGGATATAGATACTTTTGTACCCGTTTAGGCCCAACATCTTTACAACGTCCTTTGCTGTTGTTCTGGGATTGATTTGCACTTTTCGCACCAAAGTATGTTCAAATCAAATCAAATGCATTTATACAGCCCTTCTTACATCAGCTGATATCTCAAAGTGCTGTACAGAAACCCAGCCTAAAACCCCAAACAGCAAGCAATTTCAGGTGTAGAAGCACGGTGGCTAGGAAAATCTCCCTAGAAAGGCCAAAACTTAGGAAGAAACCTAGAGAGAAACCAGGCTATGGGGGGGGGTCAGTCCTCTTCTGGCTGTGCCGGGTGGAGATTATAACAACATGGCCAAGATGTTCAAATGTTCATAAATGACCAGCATGGTCAAATAATAATAATCACAGTAGTTGTCGAGGGTGCAACAAGTCAGCACCTCAGGAGTAAATGTCAGTTGGCTTTTCATAGCTGATCATTAAGAGTATCTCTACCCCTCCTGGTGTCTCTAGAGAGTTGAAAACAGCAGGTCTGGGACAGGTAGCACATCAATTGAAAAGGTCAGGATTCCATAGCCGCAGGCAGAACAGTTGAAACTGGAGCAGCAGCACGGCCAGGTGGACTGGGGACAGCAAGGAGTCATCCTGCCAGGTAGTCCTGAGGCATGGTCCTAGGGCTCAGGTCCTCCGAGAGAAAGAGAGAAAGAGAGAATTAGAGAGAGCATACTTAGTTGCTAATAGTTGAACAGTTTTGAACAATTTTATTTCTTCCAAAATGAAGGAGAAGCAAGAGGGAGAGAGAGAGATTTCATAATTTTTTTTCACTTTGAGTTTCACTTACTTTAACTAGAAAATTTAGCTAGCTAGTTTAGCCTACTTGCTCAAACAGAGAGATGCTATGTTAGCTAGCTGGCTATGACTATCCAACCCAACACTAGAACTCTTCCAAGTCAAGGTAAGCTTTTGGTTTTACAAATGTATTGCCACCGGGGCCCACCGGTGTAAGTGCTAAACTCCTTACTGACTGTACACTGTAACTTTACTGCATGACTGAAGTGGGTTTACTAATGCATTAGCGTTATATTAGCTATGTTGACGATGACATTACTTTGCCTAATATGGTGACAACGATGTAGGCTTTGTGTAGCGGTTATGATATGGTTTGGCTTGGAAAGGTTTTTCGCCTAGTTACATACAGCTGATGTGTTGTGCAATGAAGTCCACAAGCGAAGGGAAAAGGTGAGAGGAGGAGAGCGCATAGATGCGAGAAGGAATACAACGTGGCTGCTATGAAAGTGAACTGTTGTTTCAGGAGTGTATTTATTGTGCCCATTCTGTTGAAAAACGTTTCTTAAACGGAAGCAAACGGAACAAAACGGGGATAAACATACCTGAATTTGTTCAATAGAAACTCTCATTTGCAACTGTTGGACTAGTGATTACACCCTATATCAGTTAGATACAATGCGGTATTGAATGTGTCACTGTCTGTCACCTCAAATGTTCTTGACCTGTGTGCACCTACGTTGTAAACTTTAATTTATAGGCTGGGTTGTAGCAACCTCATGACAGGTATAGGGAACATTTGAGTACCATGTAGTGGCCCAAACCTGTCGCTATTACTTTGAACTGTGGGAATGGAATATGAATGACATACATCCAATATGCTGTAATAGAAATAAGAAAAAAAGTATCTTCCCTCATCTTAAATGGCACTGACTGCAACTACAACTCAACCATACCCTAGAAGCATCTAGAAAAAAGACCTATGGAAAAATACATCAAATTAAACAACACCTAATCTACCCAGGGGTAAAAGTGTGTGTGTGTGTGTGTGTGTGTGCACGTGCACATGCAAGCGTGTGAGAGTGTGTGTGTATTCACATGGGTAAGACCAAAGCTGTGACCAGGGTGTAATGAAAGATATTGAAGGATCTTGATTATGGCCTCTCTCGTCTTTGCTCTCCCTCTGGGCATCCTGCGATAACCGTTTCCTGTCCTGGGAATTAAAAAGAGAAAGGTGCCTCATATGTAAAGCAGCCAGCGCTGTCGAGATGGGAGATGAACTATGTGGATTCCTTCCCTTACTCTGTCTTCTCTTCTCTCTTCGTTATCTCTTTCCTTCTCTTCGGGGACTGGTAAGATGTGGGCTCAGGCTTTGATCATTGGCGGAAGGCCGCTGCGGTTCGATTTCTGTGGCGCTCCAGCGAGAGGGTTGCTGTGCTATTATAACCCCTGGAGGAGAAGCAGGAGGTAGGCTAATTGCTCAAAGCCACAGTCGTACTAGTCTGTATCTTACAGCCAGCCAACATCAATACTCTTTACTCTATAGGGTAGAGAATGGCAGATCAGTAGCTGAGTAGCCTGTATCATATGGCCTTATGGAATACAAACAGTCCACATCAATACTCTTTAACTCACAGAATGGTGGTTCACTACTACAGTAGCATAAGCATGTGTCTTATGATCTAATGGACCAGATCCTCTCTTGTTGCTATACTATGGCTTCTAGTCCATATGGAACCATTCAAGACTAATATTGATTACTCTTCAGGGCTCCGAATGACGTTCCTGACCCCTAGTTTGTACATGGTACAGGCTTAGACATACTGAAAAACACATACTGTATCATTGTGGTGGTGGTGGTGGGAAACAGCTGTTCTGAGGGGAGAGTTGTCTTTGGAATGTCTGTCTGACCCCTGACCTTCTGCTTGCCCTGACCAGCTGTGGCAGAGGAGGAAAATGCTGAGCTGACTGAAAGAACAGAGACAGAGGTAGCTCACCCTCCCCTGGCTCCAGCTGACTGGGATATCACACTGCAGCGCTGTCCCCTCATTTTAAGAAACGATCCAATGTACCAATTTCACATGCTGTGTAGATAGGTCAATGTAAAAAAGAAGGCTCTAGCCTGTCTGTAAAACAGTCTGTGTATGAGTCTGTGACCAGAGGGCTCCAGGTCTCCAGCTCTGCCCTTGAGTATCTAACTAGCCTCAGGTTGTCTATACTTAAACATGAGTTATGTATGAGATACAAGTAGGGCACTCTGTGGGATGCTCTTTGTGTAAATGTGGCAAAGATGCAAAGGCTAATTAGGCTAATTAGCGATGTTCCCTCTAAGCTGCGTGTGTGCGCGGCCGCGCACTTCCTCCAGGACTGCAGCACAGAAGAAATGCCATGCTGCGCAGAGATGCAAGACGCTGAACTTCACTGAGTTCGCCCCATTAGTTTGCACTATATAGATCAACGTTTTTTCTGTGATCGAATCAACATTACATCGGGCCCTTTTCAACGCAACAAAGAAAAACAAATCTAACTTTTTAAGATTGAGGCTGTGATTTTGTTGTAGGCAGAATCAGAGGGCAACTGAGTATAATTCTAGTCTTTCAATCACCAGCGAGTGAATGCGCTTTTCAGATCAGTGCACAGATCCGAGCATCTGCATATTTGTTGATATTCTTGGCTAGTTAGCGAGTTATTAACCCAGTTATAGATAAGTAATGAGTCATGTTATGGGATTTGCTCCATTGGTTTGGTTGGTAGGTCTACATTATGCTCAAATAGCCACACTAGCCTATTGGCTACTGTCTAAAGCTGTAAGGGTACAGCCTCAGTGTTCACTGTAAAATTCTCACAATGTTCAGGTTTCCGCTCACCAGACCTAAAATTTGCTCAGTGCCCCAAAAGGGATCATTGCTAATGAAATATAGATGACTTATTGAGCCATGATACTGTGTGAGATGCTGTGTTTTCAGCCACTCTTGGAGGACAATGGAGGTTACATAGAAAATGCCTCTTTGTTATTATAAACCAACGTGTGTCCTTATTGCAGTATATTAGGGTATTTTCTGCTCTGTCATTCAATCTTTATTGAATGAATTCCCATGAACACTGAATAAATAAACTGTTCTGTTGTGTGATTCCGTCAGAGGGAAGACTGTTTGGGTTTGTTCACACACAATCAGCAGGCTAAGTGAAATGGATATCTATGTCTGTATAAATCGCTCACACACACGCATGCACACACGCACACACACACACACACACACACACACACACACACACACACACACACACACACACACACACACACACACACACACACAGGCACACAGGCACACAGGCAGGCAGGAGAGGACACTGCAGTCACAGATCGTATAGAGTGTGTGCTATGAATCTCAATCAGCTGAAGTTGGTACCTATAGGGACAGTAAGGGGTTAAATTGATCAGAATCGCATTAGGGGAAAGATGGATCTTCAAGCAATTGAATATGATAAAACTGCCAATTTAAATTGGCATTAGAATCTCAAGCGTATTCGAAGGCCGCTTCAACAACCTGCATCCCAGTTCAACCTAGGTTGTATACATTTACTTCTAATAAAAAGCTGCTAGATTATGTTCATCCCAGTGGACTAGTTTAACAGGAAATCATTATTTGAAAAATGGTTATAAAACACAAGTTAGGCCTACTCAAAAAAAGGTGTCATGATATATCATTTTAAAGTATGCCATAACAAATGTTTGGCAATTTGGATATAAATGTTGGGGAAAATGTAAAGTTTCAGCTTTCTGTAGATCTAACAGCTGGCCAATCACAAAAATCTGAAGTTTGTCAGTGCCAGAACTCCCCATACTACTGTCTGTGCTATAGCTCCTCTTTCTTTTATCATGTCCCTGAGTGAAACAGAGTCATAGGCTGCTTACTATCCATTTAACAGCCAGAACAAACAAGGAGGAAGGGTGATGAGACATTCATTTCCCCCGAAGGCAAACTTGGCAGGGGACAGCTGCATGTCCAGCGCATGACTTCGGATTGTCCGAATGCTTCAATGCAGCTTGCTACAGGTGATTCTATTCCCCTTGGTTCTCTCCATCTGTCTACCTCTCTGTTAGTTCACAACAGGTGGTTACAGTCTTGGCAGCTCCACTCACACTTACACTCATGTTTAACTCACATTTAGTCACTGTTGTTACAAGAGCCCACGAGTGAAATCACACACCCTACAGACCAACATTTACAGGTTTTTATTGTCAAAGGCCCCTCAGTTGTAGGTGTTGGAGAACAGATGTTCCCTGTGCCTGCATTAAATGGGGTGAAAGGGGGGTCGGACCTTCCTTTCACGGAGTAGCTTACGCCCTACCACAAGGTAAAAACTAAACTCTCTCTTCCCGTTTTACCACTCTGAGTGTCAAAAGACTGACACTCTCAGCCAATCATCATTCCTGACTCACGTGTTACGGGGGATTATCAGCAAGTCTTCCAGGCGCCAGAGTTTATCGGCTATTCAAAATGAGAATATAGTCAAATTGACTGGATTATATTGTTGATATAGTAATTAATGGTATAACGTTTAAACACTACTACTGATAGAGTTCATTCAAGGGTTTCTCTACATCCAACCCTTAATAATGGTGCCCCTCTAATATTAATTTGGATAGGATAACCAAATGAATCAGATCAATTAACCATTCCAGTAATTAATCAATACATTATCTTGAATATTAATTAGCCAAAAGTCACAACATAACTGTGTATTATGGTGTGTGTGTTGTATATAGGCCTACTGTATGTTGTTACTGAATGAGCATCTGTCAGTGGTGGTTTTCATAAGGTTGTCTAAGTTAAACCATAGTGCTACAGAGCGAAATGTTACTAAGCTTTACGGCAGAGGAGGCTGGTGGGGGGAGCTATAGGAGGAAGGGCTCCTTGTAATGGCTGAAATGGTACAGTATTAATGGAACGGTAGCAAACACGTCAAACATATGGAAACAACACGACTTTGTTCCATTCATTCCATTCCAGCGTGCCCATCCTCCTCTAGCTGCTCCCAGCAGCCTCCTCTGTATTATGGTAAATAGAAACATTTCAGAGCGTTGTGATCTTGAATGTAGCCCAGGCCTGTGTGTGTGTCATGGTGCAGCTGCTCCCCACAGAGGAACAGAGCTACATCTGAAGGACACAGCTGAGCTCTTACAAATCTACCTCCTTCCTCTCTCTCTCTCTCTCTCTCTCTCTCTCTCTCTCTCTTTCTTTCTTTCCATCTTTTTTCTTTTTTTCTCTCTCTTTCTTCAAAAGCGCTAACTCAAAATCTCCTTCCCTCACTTACTCAACACCATTCATCAGATGTGTAGAATTTAAAAAATGTGCAGATCTTTTTCTAAACGAAATTCATCACTGAGAGTAAATGACACAAAAATACTTGTATTTTTTTATACAGAAACAATTAGATCTCAGAGTACCCCATGTCCAGGCATCATTTTGCATCATTACATAGGGAAGACCAATGAAGATGTTGTGTTTTTTTGAGTCATCATGTAATCTGTAAGTAGAGAAGAGGCGCGGTAGACCAAATACACCTCCTCCAGCTCTAAAGTTACTGCACTGGATACAGTGGATGGCTGCAAACTTTCTACTTTTAAACTCAGACAAAACAGAGATGCTTGTTCTAGGTCCCAAGAAACAAAGAGATCTTCTGTTGAATCTGACAATTAATCAGTCGTCTCAAATAAAACTGAAGAACCTCGGCGTTACTCTGGACCCTGATCTCTGTTTTGACGAACATATCAAGACTGTTTCAAGGACAGCTTTTTACCATCTACGTAACATTGCAAAAATCTGAAACTTTCTGTCAGAAAATGATGCAGGAAAATGAATCGATGCTTCCAGGTTGGACTACTGCAATGCTCTACTTTCCGGCTACCCGTATTTAGCACTAAATAAACTTCAGTTAGTGCTAAATACGGCTGCTAGAATCCTGACTAGAACCAAAAAATCTGATCACACTACTCCAGTGCTAGCCTCGGTACACTGGCTTCCTGTCAAGGCAAGGGCTGATTTCAAGGTTTTACTGCAAACCTACAAAGCATTACATGGGCTTGCTCCTACCTATCTTTCCGACTTGGTCCTGTCGTACATACCTACACGTACACTACGGTCACAAGACGCAGGCCTCCTAATTGTCCCTAGAATTTCTAAGCAAACGGCTGGAGGCAGGGCTTTTTCCTATAGAGCTCCATTTTTATGGAATGATCTGCCTACCCATGTGAGAGACGCAGACTCGGTCTCAACCTTTAAGTCTTTGCTGAAGACTAATCTCTTCAGTAGGTCATATGATTGAGTGTAGTCTGGCCCAGGACTGTGAAGGTGAACGGAAAGGCTCTGGAGCAACGAACAGCCCTTGCTGTCTCTGCCTGGCCGGTTCCCCTCTTTCCACTGGGATTCTCTGCCTCTAACCCTATTACAGGGGCTGAGTCATTGGCTTACTGGTGCTCTTCCATGCCGTCCCTAGGAGGGGTGCGTCACTTGAGTGGGTTGAGTCACTGACGTGATCTTCCTGTCTGGGTTGGCGCCCCCCTTGGGTTGTGCCGTGGCAGAGATCTTTGTGAGCTATACTCGGACTTGTCTCAGGATGGTAAGTTGGTGGTTGAAGATATCCCTATAGTGGTGTGGGGACTGTGCTTTGGCAAAGTGGGTGGGGTTATATGGGTGGGGTTATATCCTGCCTGTTTGGCCCTGTCCGGGGGTATCATCGGATGGGGCCACAGTGTCTCCTGACCTCTCCTGTCTCAGCCTCCAGTATTTATACTGCAGTAGTTTGTGTCGGGGGGCTAGGGTCAGTCTGTTATATCTGGAGTATTTCTCCTGTCTTATCCGGTGTCCTGTGTGAATTTAAGTATGCGCTCTCTAATTCTCTCTCTCTCTCTTGGAGGACCGGAGCCCTAGGACCATGCCTCAGGACTACCTGGCATGATGACTCCTTATTGTCCCCAGTCCACCTGGCCGTGCTGCTGCTCCAGGTTCAACTGTTCTGCCTGCGGCTATGGAAACCTGACCTGTTCACTGTGATTACTATTATTTGACCATGCTGGTCATTTATGAACATTTGAACATCTTGGCCATGTTCTGTTATAATCTCCACCCGGCACAGCCAGAAGAGGACTGGCCACCCCTCATAGCCTGGTTCCTCTCTAGGTTTCTTCCTAGGTTTTGGCCTTTCTAGGGAGTTTTTCTTAGCCACCGTGCTTCTACACCTTCATTGCTTGCTGTTTGGGGTTTTAGGCAGAGTTTCTGTACATCACTTTGATATATCAGCTGATGTAACAAGGGCTATATAAATACATTTGATTTGATCATCATGGATCAATTTGACAATCTACTGGCAAATCCTCTTTAATCCTTGTCATATGAAGATAAATAATTAGATAAAAAGGTATCGGTACTCATCATAAACATTACACAACAAGTTGGAAATCGCAAATTCAACGAGTGGTTTGGAAGGAATCCGTGACAGTGGCTGTGTGGTCCCAAATATGGGGTTAAGGGTCTCTTTTCCAAGTTTAAAATGATAAACATTCAACATTGACCGTGCTGTCAATGAAGAATGATTTGTGCCACGCACAAAACAACTATTAATTTTACTTCAGTGAGTTCAAAACAACTGGGAAGTCGGGAATAAACGAGCTCCGACTGGGAAAATACGTTTTGAACGGTCATCTAACTCGGAATTGTAAATCCTGCCTCCAGTTGTTGTGAAAGCACCATAAATCTAGAGAGGTGGGTCCAAAAGTGTATTGTATGTGCCAGGGAGATATGTATACTGTAGCCAATACAGTAACAGTAAGTGTATTGTATGTGCCAGGGAGATATGTTTACTGTAGCGAAGACAGTAACAGTAAGTGTATTGTATGTGCCAGGGAGATATGTATACTGTAGCCAAGACAGTAACAGTAAGTGTATTGTATGTGCCAGGGAGATATGTTTACTGTAGCCAAGACAGTAACAGTAAGTGTATTCTATGTGCCAGGGAGATATGTATACTTTAGCCAATACAGTAACAGTAAGTGTATTGTATGTGCCAGGGAGATTTGTTTACTTTAGCCAAGACAGTAACAGTAACTGTATTGTATGTGCCAGGGAGATATGTATACTTTAGCCAATACAGTAACAGTAAGTGTATTGTATGTGCCAGGGAGATATGTTTACTGTAGCCAAGACAGTAACAGTAAGTGTATTGTATGTGCCAGGGAGATATGTATACTGTAGCCAATACAGTAACAGTAAGTGTATTGTATGTGCCAGGGAGATATGTTTACTGTAGCCAAGACAGTAACAGTAAGTGTATTGTATGTGCCAGGGAGATATGTATACTGTAGCCATTACAGTAACAGTAAGTGTATTGTATGTGCTAGGGAGATATGTATACTGTAGCCAATACAGTAACAGTAAGTGTATTGTATGTGCCAGGGAGATATGTTTACTTTAGCCAAGACAGTAACAGTAAGTGTATTGCATGAGCCAGGGAGATACAGTGGGGCAAAAAAGTATTTAGTCAGCCACCAATTACGCAAGTTCTCCCACTTAAAAAGATGAGAGAGGCCTGTAATTTGCATCATAGGTACACTTCAACTATGACAGACAACATTGTCTGGTGGTGTCTCCTGACCCCTCCTGTCTCAGCCTCCAGTATTTATGCTGCAGTAGTTTATGTGTCGGGGGGCTAGGGTCAGTTTGTTATATCTGGAGTACTTCTCCTGTCCTATTTGGTGTCCTGTGTGAATCTAAGTGTGCGTTCTCTAATTCTCTCCTTCTCTCTTTCTCTCTCTCGGAGGACCTGAGCCCTAGGACCATGCCCCAGGACTACCTGACATGATGACTCCTTGCTGTCCCCAGTCCACCTGGCTGTGCTGCTACTCCAGTTTCAACTGTTCTGCCTTATTATTATTCGACCATGCTGGTCATTTATGAACATTTGAACATCTTGGCCATGTTCTGTTATAATCTCCACCCGGCACAGCCAGAAGAGGACTGGCCATCCCATATATGCTCTCTCTAATTCTCTCTTTCTTTCTCTCTCTCGGAGGACCTGAGCCCTAGGACTATGCCCCAGGAATACCTGACATGATGACTCCTTGCTGTCCCCAGTCCACCTGACTGTGCTGCTGCTCCAGTTTCAACTATTCTGCCTTATTATTATTCGACCATGCTGGTCATTTATGAACATTTGAACATCTTGACCATGTTTTGTTATAATCTCCACCTGGCACAGCCAGAAGAGGACTGGCCACCCCACATAGCCTGCCTGGTTCCTCTCTAGGTTTCTTCCTAGGTTTTGGCCTTTCTAGGAAGTTTTTCCTAGCCACCGTGCTTCAACACCTGCATTGCTTGCTGTTTGGGGTTTTAGGCTGGGTTTCTGTACAGCACTTTGAGATATCAGCTGATGTACGAAGGGCTATATAAATACATTTGATTTGATTAGAAAAAAAATCCTGAAAATCACATTGTAGGATTTTTTATGAATTTATTTGCAAATTATGGTAGAAAATAAGTATTTGGTCAAGAACAAAAGTTTGCTTGCACATGCTTTTTCAGTTCTGCCCACACATTTTTTATAGGATTGAGGTCAGAGCTTTGTGATGGCCACTCCAATACCTTGACTTTGTTGTCCTTAAGCCATTTTGCCACAACTTTGGAAGTATGCTTGGGGTCATTGTCCATTTGGAAGACACATTTGCAACCAAGCTTTAACTTCCTGACTGAGGTATTGAGATGATGCTTCGATATATCCACATAATTTTCCTTCCTCATGATGCCATTTATTTTGTGAATTGCACCACCAGTCCATCCTGCAGCAAATCACCCCCACAACATGATGCTGCCACCCCTGTGCTTCACGGTTGGAATGGTGTTCTTCGGCTTGCAAGCATCCCTTTTTTTCCCCCAAACATAACGATGGTCATTATGGCCAAACAGTTCTATTTTTTTTCATCAGATCAGAGGACATATCTCCAAAAAGTACGATCTTGTCCCCACGTGCAGTTGCAAACCGTAGTCTGGCTTTATTATGGTTTTGGAGCAGTGGCTTCTTCCTTGCTGAGCGGCCTTTCAGGTCATGTTGATATAGGACTCGTTTTACTGTGGATATAGATACTTTTGTACCTGTTTCCTCTAGCATCTTCACTAGGTCCTTTGCTGGTGTTCTGGGTGTCACACCCTGACCTTAGTTATCTTTGTTTTCTTTATTATTTTGGTTAGGTCAGGCTGTGACGCGAGGGTGATATGTGTTTTTGCCCTGTTTAGGTGTTTTTATGTCTATGGTTGCCTAGATTGGTTCTCAATCAGAGGCAGCTGTTTATCGTTGTCTCTGATTGGGGACCATATTTAGGTAGCCATATGCCTTGGATAGTTTGTGGGTTATTTTCTATGTGTAGTTGCCTGTGTATGCACTCGTTGTGCGTAGCGGCACGGTGGTTTTGTTTAGTGTTCTTCCTTCATTAAAAGAAGAATGTATTCTCATCACGCTGCACTTTGGTCTCCTCTTTACGACGAACGTGACACTGGGATTGATTTGCACTTTTCGCACCAAAGTACGTTCATCTCTAGGAGACAGAACACGTCTCCTTCCTGAGCGGTATGATGGCTGCGTGGTCCCATGGTGTTTATACTTGGGTACTATTGTTTGTATAGATGAACATGGTACCTTCAGGCATTTAGAAATTGCACCCAAGGATGAACCAGACTTGTGGAGGTCTACAATGTTTTTTTCTGGGGTCTTGGCTGATTTCTTTTGATTTTCCAATGATGTCAAGCAAAGAGGCAATGAGTTTGAACGTAGGCCTTGAAATACATCCACCGTACACCTCCAATTGACTCAAATTGTCAATTAGCCTATCAGAAGCTTCTAAAGACATGACATAATTTTCTGGAATTTTCCAAGCTGTTTAAAGGCACAGTCAACTTAGTCTATGTAAACTTCTGACCCACTGGAATTGTGATACAGTGAAATCTGTCTGTAAACAATTGTTGGAAAAATGACTTGTCTTGCACAAAGTAGATGTCCTAACCGACTTGCCAAAAATATAGTTTGTTAACAAGAAATTTGTGGAGTGGTTGAAAAATGACTTTTAATGATTCCAACCTAAGTGTATGTGAACTTCCAACTTCAACTGTACGTTCACATGACTAACTGATGACTGAACATTCTGGATCGCAATCAAGCTGTGTGGAAGTCATACATTTTTCATGGCTTTTTAAATATAATTTATTAGTGGGCCTATCAATAAAACAAAAATAAATCCTCTGTTTGGCTTCAACCTCACGATCAACTCTAAATTTAGATGATCTACTTACCTGGGTGAGTTGTAATCGGAGTTTTGTGTGTGTGTGTGGAAGCTTCATTAAAATGCCCAGAAATATTATTAACTTTGTATTACCAGTCACATTGCGACTAATGGAGAATGAGCAAATGATTACGTTAATATTCCCTTCTCCTGAGCAATGTAGCTTCCATTGGTTACAATTCATGATCCCTTTTTCTTATCAATAATTTGCCATCAATCACCTCCAGTAAGGACATTTACTGGGACATCCTGATCAGACACAAGACAATGAGACAGTGGATGGGAAATCTATTAAGACTTTTAATTTCTTCATGTTTTTTACAATACAATTTGAACACGTATTGATAACATTTTGCCTGAATAAGTTACATATTAATTAAATAAATACAATTAAATACTGATTTATTTTTGCCATTGGGTCATCCCCACACTATCTGGTTACAGTACTAGGATGAGATGAAGAAAGATTAGACAGTGATGTTATCAATCTGAAGATTATTCAGGAAGTTATCAGCATTGGAAGACATATTGAACTCCCAATGAATGGAGCTGACTGAAACAATGGCAACAGTTGTTTCTGATACTTCCTGATCTTGATTATGACAATGTCTCAGTCTCATCCCTCTTTGTCTCATTCTGGTTACAGAAAGCCTCAAGGGGGAAAGAAATACCTTCACAACACAGACAGACAGGAAGGGGGAAGGATCAGGCATTTGCAGCATAGCTTCACCTAGTCTCCTGTTGCTTTTCCTGGAATAACCTAGCATAGACAGTTCTCCCAACCAACCCACCAACCTCTCCAATGATTCTGAAAGTGATACACTCCTAACATAAGTCAGGTGATATCAGCACAGATGTAGGGGAAGAGAATGATTCAGATGAAAACCAGCATGCACAGTGGTTGTCCAGGACCAGACAGAGTACAGTAGGCCTAAAGCATCTCCATTCACAAGAGGTAGCATGTTACTCTCCCGCGTTTCTCTCTCTTATCATCCTAAATGCAGCAGACAGAGAACGTGTTTGACCACCGGTTGTCCAGGACCAGACAGAGTACAGTAGGCCTAAAGCATCTCCATTCACAAGAGGTAGCATGTTACTCTCCCGCGTTTCTCTCTCTTATCATCCTAAATGCAGCAGACAGAGAACGTGTTTGACCACCGGTTGTCCAGGACCAGACAGAGTACAGTAGGCCTAAAGCATCTCCATTCACAAGAGGTAGCATGTTACTCTCCCGCGTTTCTCTCTCTCGCAGCCGACAGAGAACGTGTTTGACCACTGTGATTATCACGGTTGTCAGTCTGTCCGATTGTCACCATTCAACATGGTTTTCTACAGTTCTACGGTGAAAGCTGCTCGTGAAATGCTTCAACATGAAAGCTTGGCAGATGATTGGTAACTCTGCTTAGAAGCACCTGCTGCTAACTTGTTGTTCCCTACAAGTGCTGTTTTGAATTCAAATACATTTGTACCTACACACTGAAGAAGGCTGTGAAGCTGAAACGTCTGTGTATGCTATCCCTGATGCAGTGAAAACCGTCAAATGAACTAAGCTTTATGCAACATCTTGTTGAGTGAGGACCCATTACACCATTTTGTTTAGAGTAACGACAAGACAGAGATATGGGGGCCTGGTATTTCCCAATGGCTGTGCCCTTCACGTACAGCATATTGCACTTAGCGCAGTGGTTATTATGCAGAGACTGGGTGGGGAACATCAGAACCATATATATATAAATAAATGTCTCTGGGGAACATTAGTAAGATCACAGTTTGTTGTTAATGGTCTTTAAGAAGGGTGTCGAGTCAGCTAGGAGGTTAGGAAAGCACACTATGTGTTGTATTCTCCCAATGAACATAACACAGGCCTGGTCCAAAAACAACCCCTAGCCCCTACACCCCTTTGGTTTTCTAATCTACATGAACCAGATAGGCAGAAGAAATATGGCAGAAGTTCCCCTAAGCCTATTGGAAGGCTAGGTGGAGCCGTCACCATACTGCTAACCGAGGCTGTGGGTTGCTCTCAGGCCAGGCCATAATCAGTGCTCACATACTTCACTAATTGACAGGCCATGCAACTAATCTGAATCACAACAGCTGAATTAAGTCTGTCATGACCTCAGAACCATTGGATCTGGTAGAACATCATGTGGAATAGAGAATAATATCTGCTCTGTAAATACTGAACGTTCTGACCCTGAGAATAAGCCCTTGGACTGCCTTGTCAATCACTGATAGCACGGAAACACAGACAACTTCATCATGATCCATGTTAGGGAGAAGTACAGTATTCACCTCCTCAGATCTTTTCTGATGGGACACCCCTGGTGGTCATTTAAAATGAATATGGCCAATCCCATGCGGACCCCTAGCCTCTAGCCCCTCGTACCAGGGCACAACTTCTAGTAGGCTGGATAGCTGTGAGCGATATGGGGAAAGTTCCACATAGCCTATCAGGGGAATGGTAGAGCTATTACCATATTGATTATATCTATCCAGTTCTATCCTCCTCATGTGCCTAGGGGGTAGGGGTTAGAGGTTGATTTGGAACTGGCCAAGAGAGAGATTGTGGTCTCAGGGAACACCTGTGTCATTTCCTGCAATCAGAACAGCCTCCCTTTGGGACAGATTTATTTCCTGATTCTACCTGTTTTTACAGTATGGGATAAAGCACTGAAAAAATCTTAAGCTAAAATCATGAAATTGTTTCATGAAATTAATTGCCATTGTTATCCTGCGCATAACCTTTATTTGACCTTTTTATCTCCATATCAACAGGTGTAAACAGTGACTGTGGCCCTTACAGTGTGTAGAGCACCAAGCTGTTTCCTCCAAACACTGTGGGAGGTCCTCATAAAACAGTGGCCACCTGTTCTCATACGCTGATGAGAACATACACTCTGGTAATATGGTCGTGTTGCAGGCTCTGAAGCCTCTCAGAGTGATTGCTATTTATCTCTTGGCTTAATAGGATGTTTACAGTTTTTTTTTCTCTCTTAAATAAAAAAAAGACTAGCATTGAATTGAACATAGTGGTTCATTAGGTTTTAGTGACCCCCTCACAGTGTTATATATTACAGCAACAGACTAGTGTTGAGACCACAATTAAAATAGGCACGAAATGTGGAAGCGGCTTTGCTCTCTCTCTCTCTCTCTCTCTCTCTCTCTCTCTCTCTCTCTCTCTCTCTCTCTCTCTCTCTCTCTCTCTCTCTCTCTCTCTCTCTCTCTCTCTCTCTCTCTCTCTCTCTCTCTCTCTCGCTCTCTCTCTCTCTCTCTCTCTCTCTCTCTCTCTCTCTCACAGATCAACTGTACAAAATCAACACTCAGAGACATTGCACACTTAGTCTACACAAAGTAGGAGCTCCAAGTATATTTGCAACAATTCAGATAAATATACAATGTGTGTGTGTATTAACACACACACACACATTGTATATTTATCTGAATTGTTGCCAATATACTTGTATTAACACACACACACCTACACAAACAGAAGCAGCCAGGCATGCACATACCACACAACCCTTACAGGGAAGTGTGTCTGCCAGCTCTCTCTCTCCACATGCCGACTGTGTGTCTGGCACTAGGGGAAAGGTCTGGAGACATGTACAAGCTGTGTGCTCTGTCTGTCTGCCCAGTCTGGCTTTAATGGCCTTTATGAATGACTCGGACTCAATGACTGTGGCTGGGGGAACAGTAGGGGCCCTGTTCAACTGGGTTTCTTTGTTTACAGTGGGAAACAATGTGTTGGATTGTGTGTGTGACTCCAAATATGCATTGTTCATTTGTTGTATTTGGCCATTTTTTATTTAACAGGACAACCCAAGGTTTGTGTGTGTGTGATTCCCTCTGCCAGTTATTGTTCCACCAATGCAACTCTATCTTTTTTCATCTCTTCCAATGCAGCAGCATCTGTCTCTCGACATTGCGTGGGGTACAGACCTGCAGTCACCTCTCTCAGACTACTCACTCACAGAGTGGACAGAGGGGATGGATGGATAGACTGATGGATGGACATTCACAAATCTGTTCCCATTGTTTGGGAGGTGTATGTTTAAGTCCGACTAACACACACACACACACACACACATACAAACACACCTAAGACCTTCACCACTGCTCCACCATGAGATCCAACGCTCGGTTGACGTTCAGATCCGAATTGAGGCCAAAGTCGGTCTCAACGAATGGGGCAGATGGAGGACTGAGAGGGCGGAGTCCAGAGGCTAGCGACCCCAACCAATCAGCAGGGTCAAAGGTTGCCTGAACCCGCCTCTTCCGTGAGGTCACAGTGGGAGGCAGGGGAGAAGTACAGATGGGGAGAGGGGGTGGGGCGGCTTGGCGGGGAACCATCGTCGAAGGCGACGGCGGGAGCTCCAGCAATAAGGAGGAGCAGAGAGGAGAGGATAGGAAGTTGTCATCCTTTGAATGACAACGGAAAGGCTGGGACTGGTCTGTTTGGGGAGGAGAGGAGGGGCCGGGGAGGATAGTGACAGGGGATTGGAGGTCTGAGACAGAGGAGGAGTGGGAGTCTAGAAGAAAGGTGTAGGGCAATACAAACAAACAAACAAACAAAAGCTTGTAATTATCCATGACCAGTCTTGGTGACTACAGAACTATACATTGTCATTGAGAGGCCAGAGAGCTATCCACTCACCCACACAGGTGGTAGGTTCCTCCAGAATGTCCTCTATTGACTGACTGGGGTCCATCTAAGGAGGGCAGAACAGAGACAGGGAAATCACCCAAGGGTTTACTTGATAGGGTCACCATTTACAAAACACAATGAATGTCAGCAGTGCCTCTGATTTACACACACACACACACACACACACACACACACACACACACACACACACACACACACACACACACACACACACACACACACACTACTTTGCAGACAGAGTTCAGTGTGTCAAATCGGAGGGCATGTTGTCCGGAGGGCATGTTGCTCTTGCTGCGGGCGATTCCCTGATCTACCTCTACGCCGACGACACCATTCGGTATACTTCTGGCCCTTCCTTGGACACTGTGCTAACTAACCTCCAAACGAGCTTCAATGCCATACAACACTCCTTCCATGGCCTCCAACTGCTCTTAAACGATAGTGAAACCAAATGCATGCTTTTCAACCGTTCGCTACCCACACCCGCCCGCCCGACTAACATCACCACCCTGGACGGTTCCGACCTAAAATATGTGGACAACTATAAATACCTAGGTGTCTGGCTAGACTGTAAACTCTCCTTCCAGACTCATATTAAACATCTCCAATCCAAAATCAAATCTAGAATCGGCTTTCTATTTCGCAACAAAGCCTCCTTCACTCACGCCGCCAAACTTACCCTAGTAAAACTGACTATCATACCGATCCTCGACTTCGGCGATGTCATCTACAAAATAGCTTCCAACACTCTACTCAGCAAACTGGATGCAGTCTATCACAGTGCCATCCGTTTTGTTACCAAATCACCTTATACCACCCACCACTGTGACCTGTATGCTCTAGTCGGCTGGCCCTTGCTGCATATTCGTCACCAGACCCACTGGCTCCATTTCATCTGCAAGTCTATGCTAGGTAAAGTTCCGCCTTATCTCAGTTCACTGGTCATGATAACAACACCCACCCGTAGCATACGTTCCAGCAGGTATATCTCACTGATTATCCCCAAAGCCAACACCTCATTTGGCCACCTTTCCTTCCAGTTCTCTGCTGCCAGTGACTGGAACGAATTGCAAAAATCGCTGAAGTCTGAGACTTATTTCCCTCACTAACTTTAAACATCAGCTATCTGAGCAGCTAACCGATCGCTGCAGCTGTACATAGTCCATCTGTAAATAGCCCACCCAATCTATCTACCTCATCCCCATACTGTTTTTATTTTATTTACTTTTCTGCTCTTTTGCACACCAGTATCTCTACTTGCACATCATCATCTGCTCATTTATCACTCCAGTGTTAATCTGCTAAATTGTAACTATTCGATCCTATGGACTGTTTATTGCCTACCTCCTCATGCCTTTTGCACACAATGTATATAGACTTTCTTTTGTCTACTGTGTCATTGATTTGTTTATTGTGTTATTGGCTTGTTTATTGTTTACTCCATGTGTAACTCTGTGTTGTTGTCTGTGTCACACTGCTCTGCTTTATCTTGGCCAGGTCGCAGTTGCAAATGAGAACTTGTTCTCAACTAGCCTACCTGGTTAAATAAAAACATAAACACACACATACACACTGACCAGTACTCTGTTAATGGCCTCCTGCAGCTCCTCCTCCAGACTGCGGACGCTGGGTGGGGCTTGAATGGGACTGGCTGTGATCTGCATAGGCAGCTCAAAGTCCTGGCCAATCATGTCCCACGGCTGGCAGCAGAACACCTGATTGGACAGTGGAGGAGGTTAAATTGTACATACTGTATGAAGCTATACAGTATTTAACGGTGAATATTGTAAATGGTAAGATACAATCACAGTGATGTGTTGCAATGTCTCAGCTAAATCTTGTGGATGATATGGTTGTGTACCTGTGTGAAGTTTGTTGGGGTGAGATGAGTCAAGTATAGGAGAGACCATAGTGTATCTGTCTGTCTGAGTCAGGTATAGGAGAGACTATGGTGTATCTGTCTGACGGAGTCAGATACAGGAGAGACTGGTGTATCTGTCTGTCTGTCTGAGTCAGATATAGGAGAGAATATGGTGTATCTGTCTGTCTGATTCAGGTATAGGAGAGACCATGGTGTATCTGTCTGACTGAGTCAGGTATAGGAGAGACTATGGTGTATCTGTCTGACTGAGTCAGGTATAGGAGAGACTATGGTGTATCTGTCTGACTGAGTCAGGTATAGGAGTGACTATGGTGTATCTGTCTGACTGAGTCAGGTATAGGAGTGACTATGGTGTATCTGTCTGACTGAGTCAGGTATAGGAGAGACTATGGTGTATCTGTCTGACTGAGTCAGGTATAGGAGTGACTATGGTGTATCTGTCTGACTGAGTCAGGTATAGGAGAGACTATGGTGTATCTGTTTGACTGAGTCAGGTATAGGAGTGACTGATGTGTCTGTCAGGTATAGGAGAGACCATGGTGTATCTGTCTGTCTGTCAGGTATATGAGAGACTATGGTGTATCTGTCTGTCTGAGTCAGGTATAGGAGTGATTGATGTGTCTGTCAGGTATAGGAGTGACTGATGTGTCTGTCAGGTATAGGAGTGACTGATGTGTCTGTCAGGTATAGGAGTGACTGATGTGTCTGTCAGGTATAGGAGTGACTGATGTGTCTGTCAGATATAGGAGAGACCATGGTGTATCTGTCTGTCTGAGTCAGATACAGGAGAGACTGGTGTATCTTTCTGTCTGTCAGGTATAGGAGAGACTAGTCTGTCTGTCTGAGTCAAGTGTGTTAGTTTACCTGTGTGAACAGGATCTCTGTCTGTCCTTCCCTCTCTGGTGTCCCTCTGGGCCATCCTGGATCCTGTTGCAGGAAGGGATGGAGGGAACCCCCACAGGATAGAGACAGAGGAGGAGATAGCCTCTCCCTGGGCCTGCTCCTCATCCTCTCCCTCATCCCCAGCTCCAGGCTCAGCTCCTGCTGCTCCTGCTCCGACCGCCAGGGGGCGCCAGTCGACAGTGGCAAAGAGGAGCATGGGGGGAGACCGGGGCTGGGTGTCGACGATGGGGTTAACGCAGCGGCCAGGAAGCCACACTGCTCCCCCACCACACTGACCCCTATTCCATTAGATTTACCATTCGGAATGCCATTAACAATTCCGTTTGGGACCCCGCTCAGAATTCCAGTGGACTGGATGTAGACCTGAGGGTTAGGGCTGTTGGTGGGGGAGTCAGTTCCAGAGCTGGGGCTGGAGCTGGGGTAGTGGCTGGGGGTGAGCAAGGAGGTGGGGGTAAGGGGTTCCTGGCTGGTACCCAGCTGGCAGAGGGGCACAGGGGTCAAGCACAGGTGGGGCAGCTGGAAAGGGCGGAGCCTCTGGAGAAGGGCGGGCTTGGTGCCGGAGACAGGAAGACCTCGCTCACGCAGCTGCTGTCGCAACTCAGACACCTGGGAGAGAAGGAGGACGAGGTGTGACAGAGGAGAGTGTCAGGGACAGCAAATAGAGAGGGATGAGAGAAAGAGGTCAGAGAATGAAGAGAAGCAAGCAAGGACAAAAGAAGGAAAAGAAGGTACAGATAAATAGGAAGTGAGAAGTGCTATAAACATTCAAATGTTCAAGTGATTGTCCTGCCCATATTACCGTGAGGTCGACCAGGTTAGGTGGGTGGAGCTCAGACTTGTTGGAGGGACTTGTGTCCACAGAGGTGTGGTTTGTTACCATGGATACAGGCTGAGGGTTTTGGTGCATGGCTCCAGAGAACCTCACCATTTGGTTGGTGTCTCCACTTTGATAAAAACAAAACATTCATGCTAGTTGCCAGCGCTCATGTAATGGTTAACCAACTTTAAATGGTCTGATGAACAGTACAACATCTGAATGAAACCACAGTTCTTGTGAGAAGGCCCAGGGGGAGGGAGGTTTGGTGTATGTAGTGCTACCTACCTGGGTGTGACGGTGAGCTGCTGCTGGTCCTGTTGCTGCTGGTTCTGCTGTTGTTGTTGTTGTTTCTGAAGGATCTGCAGCTGGAGGAACACCTGCTGTTGCTGCAGGAGGCTGGAGTAGGCGGGGTCTAAGAGCTGGGCTGGGGTGGGACTCCTCTGACTGGCCCCTCCCCCTGAGCACAATGTTAATAATTATCGACTTCCCTGCTATTTAGTGGACTCATTTTGACAACATTTGTCATGTAAAGCACATTGGGCTGCAAGTATTGTATGAAAGATAATATATACATAAAAGATAATCATGATTTTTAAAGTATAAAGACTATTACCGGCAGTCCCGGCCGTCCCTCTCTGGTCGGGGGGAATGTACTGATGGTATTTGAGTTTCCTCATCTTGGGCTGTGAATCCCGTGGTTTCCGCGGGCGGGGGGGGCGAGAGGAAGTCAGGGAGGGAGTAAGGGAAGAGGAGTCGGAGGGAGGTGTGAGCGACCGGGCTGTCTGAGAAAGGAAGAGGGGGGAGGGAGAGGGGGGAGACAGAGAATGAATCAAAGTAATATTTCTCATATCCATATTTTGTTTTATAAATGTATTATTCAAGCATTGTCAAAATACATAAACAGTATAACCTGAGAGAGGTCAGATCAGTTCTGATTAGTACAGCCAGTTCTAAAATTACTACCATGTTATGAGTTCCTAAGGCAAAGTTAACAGCAGGATGTATACAATATGTCATGTAACATATGTGCTCCTTTCAGGTTGAACAGTCAGTATCCTATAGCTGAATCCTGGCATTAAACGCATGTGTGAAAGCGTGACAACTGACAGTGTGTCCAGTCAGCTGTGACATCTAGCAGGTGTGTGTGTGTGTGTGTGGGGGGGGGGGGGGGGGGGGGGGGCCTAAATCCATAGGGCATAGTTCCGTTGGTAGTGACTGTCGACACTAATAAATGCGTAACACCAGAGTGAGTGTGTACATTATGCTATGTGGTTGAATACCTATCAGACACCGGGAGAAGAAGAGACTGATATACTGTATCTGACCCTCACAGTCGAACGTCTGTCTCTCTATGCAGACAATGCATTAACATCTGTAATACCGTATATGCATGGGATTATTTTTAATTTACTTTACCACCAATCAATCAATAAATCAATCAATCCATTGTTAATGCTTCAATCAATTCATTCTTAGTTTCTTGAATGCTTTTTACAGATGCATTTACACATTGTTCTGGATGTGTGTTTGGTCTATTTCTGAGTAGCCCTGTTCCAATACCTTTGGCAGCAGGGGCGTGGCATGGGAGGTAAGATACATCCCCTTTGGTCTCCCGGTCATCGCCATGGAGTTGGAGTCGCCCACGGTCATGCTCATTGGCTGGCTGATGCCCTCGGTTGCTGGGAGCAAAGCCAAGATAGACTGGAGGAAAGCAGGACAGAAATATAAACAGGTAATAGCAAAGGATCTGATCCAAACATGACTTGCAGTTCTAAAGTCAGTTTTGTGTTTCCCGTGTTGATGGTTGAGGTTAGGTTTTAGGGGAAGGTAATCTCACCTGATGGTTAGGATTTAGGGGAAGGTAATCTCACCTGATGGTTAGGTTTTAGGGGAAGGTAATCTCACCTGATGGTTAGGTTTTAGGGGAAGGTAATCTCACCTGATGGTTAGGATTTAGGGGAAGGTAATCTCACCTGATGGTTAGGATTAGGGGAAGGTAATCTCACCTGATGGTTAGGATTAGGGGAAGGTAATCTCACCTGATGGTTAGGTTTTAGGGGAAGGTAATCTCACCTGAACATGGACGGGACTGTGGTTAAGGGGCAAGACCCCAGGGGACAGGTCACTCAGCGATTGGTCGTCTAAGAACCCCAGCGATGAGGAGAGGGCTGGTGATTGGAGGACCCCGAGTTGCTCGGGAGACAAGGAGGAAGAGCAGGAAGAGATGTCATCTTGGAAAACATCTGAGGAGAGAGGGAAGGAGACTGGGCCTAAGGGAAGAGGGGGAGGAGGAATAGGTTAATTAGTAATGACATCTGGACTGTTTCATAACATCTATAGTTACTTCATGCGTGTGTGAGTTAACTCACGGTTCTCCGGAGGCAGTATGTGTTTGTGTATTAGGTCCAGAGGTCCGGGCCGATGCTGGACCTTCTCTCCAAGGTTGTTAGCCAGCCGAGCCTTCTTCTGCCTTCCGGTCCCACATACACTCCTGTCTAGAGAGAGAAGCAACACACTCCTGTTTGTTAGAGAGAAAAGCAACACACTCCTGTCTATTAGAGAGAGAAGCGACACACTCCTTTCTGTTAGAGAGACTATAACTGTGTTGACGTGGACACTCAATCCCAGTTCAACCCAGCAGGGTTACCCAAAACTTCTGCCTTAAAGGAACCACATACCCCTGGAGACACATAAATAACAACACAACCAGAAATGCAACAATAATAGTGGTATTTTAATCACAATGGACAATGAGAAGAATAGGGGGAGAGGATAGAGAGTAGAAGAGAGAGGAGGACAGGATAGAGAGTAGAAGAGAGAGGAGGAAAGGATAGAATAAGAGAGACGAGGAGATGATAGAGAGTAGGAGAGGAGAGGATAGAGATAAGAAAAGAGAAGAGAGGATAGAGAGTAGAAGAGAGGTGGAGAAGAGAGAAAAAAAGAGAGGATGAGAAGAGAGAGGAGAAGAGAGAAGCTGACAGGAGAGGAGGAGAGGATAGAGGGTACTAGAGAGAGGAGGAGAGGAGGAGAGTAGAAGAGAGAAGGGGCGAGAGGATAGAGAGTAGAAGAGAGAGGAGAAGAGAGAAGAGGATAAAGAAGAGGAGAGGATAAAAAAGAGGAGGAGAAGAGAGATGCTGACAGGAGAAGAGAGAGGAGGAGAAGATAGAGAGTAGAAAAGAGAGGAGGAGAGGATAGAGTAGAAGAGAGAAGAAAAGAGAGGATGAGAGGAGAAGAGAGAAGCTGACAGGAGAAGAGAGGGGAGGAGAGCATAGAGAGTAGAAGAGAGAGGAGGAGAGGATACAGATGAGAGGAGAGGATAGAGAGTATAATTAGAGAGGAGGAGAAAGATAGGATGAGAGGATAGAAAGGAGAAGAGGATAGAGAGTAGAAGAGAGAGGAGGAGAGGATAAAGATGAGAAGAGAGGAGGAGAGGATAGAGAGTAGAAGAGAGAGGAGGAGAAAGAGGGGATGAGAGGATAGAAAGGAGAAGAGGATAGAGAGTAGAAGAGAGAGGAGGAGAGGATACAGATGAGAGGAGAGGATAGAGCGTAGAAGAGAGAGGAGGAGAGGATAGAGAGGAGGAGAGGATAGAGAGTAGAAGAGAGAGGAGGAGAGGATAGAGAGTAGAAGAGAGAGGAGGACATGAAAAAAGAGAGGAGGATCTGTCCATCATTGCTTGGCTTGACAGGTTGTATCCAATGAAACCTGCCTGTAATTGAGAGCAACATGGTTCATATATATGTGTGATTGACAGCCAATGGAATACCAATTCCATCATAGGGCTCTGAAATCAATCATTTCCAGGCCCAGGGACATGTACTAGTCTGTGGCGACCTAAATGCCAGAACCGGACAAGAACCTGACACCCTCAGCACACAGGGGGACAAACACCTGCCTGGAGGTGACAGCATTCCCTCCCAAATGTGCCCCCCTAGGCACAACTATGACAACATAACCAACAAAAACGGGTCACAACTCCTGCAGCTCTGTCGCACGCTGGGATATGTACATAGTCAATGGTAGGCTTCGAGGGGACTCCTATGGTAGGTACACATATAGCTCATCTCTTGTACTGTAGACTACTTTATCACTGACCTCAACCCAGAGTCTCTCAGAGCGTTCACAGTCAGCCCACTGACACCCCTATCAGACCACAGCAAAATCACAGTCTACTTAAACAGAGCAATACTCAATCATGAGGCATCAAAGCCAAAGGAACTGAGTAACATTAAGAAATGCTATAGATGGAAGGAATGCAGTTTGGAAACCTACCAAAAAACAATTAGGCAACAACAAATTCAATCCCTTTTAGACAAAAATCTAAGAAAGAAATTGAGAAACCTGTACAACCAAAAACATAGAGACCCGGAAAACCTGAGTCTACGCCTTCACTATGGTGAATCACTAAAACAATACAGAAATACACTACGGAAAAAGAAGGAACAGCATGTCAGAAATCAGCTCAATGTAATTGAAGAATCCATAGACTCTAACCACTTCTGGGAAAATTGGAAAACACTAAACAAACAACAACACGAATAATTATCTATCCAAAATGGGCTGTGTGGGCAAACCACTTCTCCAATCTTTTTGGCTCTATAACAAAGAATAAAGAGCAAAAATATATGCATGATCAAATACAGATCTTTGAATCAACTATTAAAGACTACCAGAACCCACTGGATTCTCCAATTACATTGAATGAGTTACAGGACAAAATAAAAACCCTCCAACCCAAAAGGCCTGTGGTGTTGATGGTATCCTCAATGAAATGATCAAATATACAGACAACAAATTCCAATTGGCTATACTAAAACTCTTTAACATCATCCTTAGCTCTGGCATCTTCCCCAATATTTGGAACCAAGGACTGATCACCCCAATCCACAAAAGTGGAGACAAATTTGACCCCAATAACTACCGTGGAATATGCGTCAACAGTAACCTTGGGGAAATCCTCTGCATTATCATTAACAGCAGACTCGTACATTTCCTCAATGAAAACAATGTACTGAGCAAATGCCAAATTGGCTTTTTACCAAATTACCGTACAACAGACCATGTATTCACCCTGCAAACCCTAATTGACAACCAAACAAACCAAAACAAAGGCAAAGTCTTCTCATTCTTTGTTGATTTCAAAAAAGCCTTTGACTCAATTTGGCATGAGGGTCTGCTATACAAACTGATGGAAATTGGTGTTGGGGGTAAAACATACGACATTATAAAATCCATGTACACAAACAACAAGTGTGCGGTTAAAATTGGCAAAAAACACACACATTTCTTCACACAGGGTCGTGGGGTGAGACAGGGATGCAGCTTAAGCCCCACCCTCTTCAACATATATATCAACGAATTGGTGCGGGCAATAGAAAAGTCTGCAGCACCCGGCCTCACCCTACTAGAATCCGAAGTCAAATGTCTGCTGTTTGCGGATGATCTGGTGCTTCTGTCACCAACCAAGGAGGGCCTACAGCAGCACCTAGATCTTCTGCACAGATTCTGTCAGACCTGGGCCCTGACAGTAAATCTCAGTAAGACCAAAATAATGGTGTTCCAAAAAAGGTCCAGTCACCAGGACCACAAATACTAATTCCATCTAGACACTGTTGCCCTAGAGTACACAAAAAACTATACATACCTTGGCCTAAACATCAGTGCCACAGGTAACTTCCACAAAGCTGTGAACGATCTGAGAGACAAGGCAAGAAGGGCATTCTATGCCATCAAAAGGAACATAAATTTCAACATACCAATTAGGATTTGGCTAAAAAAATACTTGAATCAGTCATAGAGCCCATTGCCCTTTATGGTTGTGAGGTCTGGGGTCCGCTCACCAACCAAGACTTCACAAAATGGGACAAACACCAAATTGAGACTCTGCACGCAGAATTCTGCAAAAATATCCTCTGTGTACAACGTAGAACACCAAATAATGCATGCAGAGCAGAATTAGGCCGATACCCACTAATTATCCAAATCCAGAAAAGAGCCGTTAAATTATACAACCACCTAAAAGGAAGCGATTCCCAAACCTTCCATAACAAAGCCATCACCTACAGAGAGATGAACCTGGAGAAGAGTCCCCTAAGCAAGCTGGTCCTGGGTCTCTGTTCACAAACACAAACACACCCTACAGAGCCCCAGGACAGCAGCACAATTAGACCCAACCAAATCATGAGAAAACAAAAAGATAATTACTTGACACATTGGAAAGAATTAACAAAAAAACAGAGCAAACTAGAATGCTATTTGGCCCTAAACAGAAAGTACACAGCGGCAGAATACCTGACAACTGTGACTGACCCAAAATTAAGGAAAGCTTTGACTATGTACAGACTCAGTGAGCATAGCCTTGCTATTGAGAAAGGCCGCCGTAGGCAGACATGGCTCTCAAGAGAAGACAGGCTATGTGCTCACTGCCCACAAAATGAGGTGGAAACTGAGCTGCACTTCCTAACCTCCTGCCCAATGTATGACCATATTAGAGAGATATATTTCCCTCAGATTACACAGATCCACAAAGAATTCGAAAACAAATCCAGTTTTGATAAACTCCCATATCTACTGGGTGAAATTCCACAGGGTGCCATCACAGCAGCAAGATTTGTGACCTGTTGCCACAAGAAAAGGGCAACCAGTGAAGAACACACACCATTGTAAATACAACCCATATTTATGCTTATTTATTTTATCTCGTGTCCTTTAACCATTTGTACATTAAAACACTGTATATATATAATATGACATTTGTAATGTCTTTATTGTTTTGAAACTTCTGTATGTGTAATGTTTACTGTTAATTTGTATTGTTTATTTCACTTTATATATTCACTTTATATATTATCTACCTCACTTGCTTTGGCAATGTTAACACATGTTTCCCATGCCAATAAAGCCCTTGAATTGAATTGAATTGAATTGAGAGAGAGAGAGAGAGAGAAAATGTACCCAATTGTCATACTTGAGTAGAGGGAGATACCTTAATAGAAAATGACTCAAGTAAAAGTAACCCAGTAAAATACTATTTGAGTAAAAGTATTTGGTTTATTAAATATTCTTACGTATTAAAAGTCAATGACATACATCATTTCAAATTCCTTATTAGACAGCACAGTTTTCTTTTCTTTTTTTACGGATAGCCAGGGGCACAACGCAATGCACTCAGACATCATTTACAAACAAAGCATGTGTTTAGTGAGTCCGCCAGATCAGAGGCAGGGATGATGACCACGTATTTCCTTGGTAAGTGTGGCATTGGACCATTTTCCTGTCCTGCTAAGCACTCAAAATGTAACAAGTTTTGGGTTTCATAGAAAATGTATGATAGTAAAAAGTACTAGAGAGAGAGAGCGAGAGAGAAAGGGGAAGAGAAGACAGAGGTAGGTGATGAGGAGTATTATGCTTTGCTGGGAGCATACTAAATGAGTCAGACAACAGACAGCAGGAATACAGTGGACAGACAGACGGGGCATCATCACCTTGTGCAGTTTTAATGTTCAGACCACACAGGGGCGACTTCTGAGTGGTGCCATCGTCAGTTAGACGCTGCATTGGGAGATAGCAGGTCAAACCAGAAAGCCAGTTTTGGGGTCAGTTTCAATTCATTTAAATGACATGGCCTAAATTATCATTATTTCTTTATGCAAATAGATTTTGATTACATAGGGTTTTCTTTTGTCATTGTAACAATCTGTATTGTTACTATTTGCATTTACTGTAGCCTACGGTAACAGTGGGACAACAAGTCTCTTCTTTAGTTTGAGAGAAACAGTGAGCTACTTACCAAAGCTTTACTCTGGTCTTTCTCTCCTTTGTGAGAGGAACAGGCAGTTTTCAACCCTAGAGAGGGAGAGGGAGAGAGAGAGAGAGGGAGAGTCAGTCTCATTAGAAGGTAGTGTAAAGAAGAGAGAACACCCAACCCTGTCAGTAAACATTAACAGTAACTCCACTCACCAGAGTCGATTTCATTTTGCCTTCGGTTCTGAATCCTCAACTGCAAGACTGAAAGACAAGCAGTAGACAGGTGGTGAGTTAGATGTATGAGAATACCTGGAATAACCTGCAAGGTAACTCTGGGTAAAAGGTACTGTCCTATGTTCTGTAGTACAATATCCTTCTGTAACATGTGACTGAGCAATCTCTGCACAAAGACACCCACTCCATCCACACACCTTCACACTAAGAGGTTAATTGGGGGAGGGGCAAATAGGTTTGGCGATGTTTCCCACAATGCATTCCAGTGCTGAGTTTTGAGATCTGAGAGAAATGGAGGGAGGGATGGGGGGAGGGGACAGCAGTATGAGAAGGGTTTGGGGGGTGGCTGTAACTATTTATCCGTCAGTACGTCTATTTCTGTCACCCCCATCCCCCCTTCAGCTGTCCCTCTCTCTCCAGAACTCTCTACCTCCCTCCCTTCATCACGGTCATGCACGCTAAGTCAATTCTTCTTCCCCTATTTTCTGTCAGCCGACCGCCACTCGAAAAGAGACCCCATTACATTACTTCAGTAAAAACACCACTTAGCCTGGTTCTACAGTAAACAGCTACCTCTTAGCCTGGAAACACCTACCTCTTAGCCTGGTTACTGCACCTCTTAGCCTGGTTACTGCACCTCTTAGCCTGGAAACACCTACCTCTTAGCCTGGTTCTACAGTAAACAGCTACCTCTTAGCCTGGAAACACCTACCTCTTAGCCTGATTACTGCACCTCTTAGCCTGGTAACAGCTACCTCTTAGCCTGGTAACTGCACCTCTTAGCCTGGAAACACCTACCTCTTAGCCTGATTACTGCACCTCTTAGCCTGGAAACACCTACCTCTTAGCCTGGTTACTGCACCTCTTAGCCTGGAAACACCTACCTCTTAGCCTGGTTCTACAGTAAACAGCTACCCCTTAGCCTGGAAACACCTACCTCTTCACCTGATTCTACAGTAAACAGCTACCTCTTAGCCTGGAAACACCTACCTCTTAGCCTGGTTACTGCACCTCTTAGCCTGGTAACAGCTACCTCTTAGCCTGGTAACTGCACCTCTTAGCCTGGTAACAGCTACCTCTTAGCCTGGTAACAGCTACCTCTTAGCCTGGTAACTGCACCTCTTAGCCTGGTAACACCTACCTCTTAGCCTGGTAACTGCCACCTCTTAGCCTGGTAACTGCACCTCTTAGCCTGGTAACAGCTACCTCTTAGCCTGGTAACAGCTACCTCTTAGCCTGGTAACTGCACCTCTTAGCCTGGTAACAGCTACCTCTTAGCCTGGTAACAGCTACCTCTTAGCCTGGAAACGCCTACCTCTTAGCCTGGAAACACCTACCTCTTAGCCTGGTAACAGCTACCTCTTAGCCTGGAAACACCTACCTCTCAGCCTGGTAACTGCCACCTCTTATCCTGGTAACAGCTACCTCTTAGCCTGGAAACACCTACCTCTTAGCCTGGTAACTGCCACCTCTTGGTAACTGCCACCACCAGCTAACTCTTAGTACCGTATTGGACTGGGTACTCTGACTCACATAGGCCTCCATGCTGACTCGGTCATGGTACTGTATGTGTTATCGGTTGTGAGGTGGAATAATTGATTGGACTCTCAGAGGTGAAATTTGACCAGATTTGTGTACCGGACCCAACTAAAGTTACAGACATAGGCCCTGGCCCGCTCCAGGGAAATAACACATGCAATCATCACTTAAAAGGTACCCAGAAGAGTTGATTGACTACTTATAAACCATTTATAAGCCCTGTACAGATGGTAAGTCAATTTAGTTTACCGTTAACATTTAACCATCTGTAACTGAGTGGAAACAAATGAAGCCAGAATCTTGATGACAGATAAGAGCAGGAAGGTGACTGTGTAAACTACTGAAGTTGTGCATGGATTTAGCTCAGTGAGATTATCTTCCCGCTTTGGGCAAGCATTCATGGACAGAGAGAAATAACAGAGATTGGATTGAGGTTATAATCGGCTCCTCAACCGTCTATAATGTGAAGTAAGCTCATAGTGAACCTTATAGGTTATCAATGATCATTGAGTTGTATTCAAGGTTTAAAAAGGCTTCTAAAGTTAGTAATTTTCCCTTTAAAATGTATCAACCCCTACAAAAATGTCACATTTTTACCGTCCAATAGCACACATTTCCTGTTAGTGCAGGATTTTTTTCCTGCCATGAGAAACTGATCTAATAAAATGGTTGGCTATCACCACGACTGTCCACAGGCACAGTACACCTACCGCTTTTCAGCTTTGACCACAGTCATGGTAGCATACTCAGGGTATAGTAGTACATCTTCCTCAATACAAGTTACACAACCCATATTGCCATCCTTCCATCCATAGGCGATTAATTCAACATCAACCAATCAGACAGCATTTACCTATTGACAAAAGTATTGATTGGTCCTTCATAGCCTTCAACTATTTCCTCCATAGCTGAAGAGATAGTGGGCTCGAAGCAGCAGGACAGCTGATACTTAGTTAGCCAGTCTAACTCATTTAAATGTCTCTTCTAATGAATCCAATCTGGAAACCTCAAGACACTTCCTGGTATTTAAATAAATAAATACACTCATCAAATCTAATCTGAACCTCCAGCTGCCCAAGACAGGCCTGGTAATGAACAGCTGTTGGAACAAACAGCAGGAATGTCTCTATGACCTCATTTCCTGTCCCTACCAAGCCTCTTTATGACAGCAGCAGACTGATAACAACAGCGGCGGCCATTTTTAAGGGGCATGTTCCAATTCTAGAACACAACTGCTGCTAGTTAAAGGACAGTAACCTATGGATGATGGACCTAACACAAAACATAAAGCCCCACTCCAACAGGCCTGGCCCGATGCAGCCCCACCCCAACCGGCCTGGCCCGATGCAGCCCCACCCCAACCGGCCTGGCCCGATGCAGCCCCACCCCAACCGGCCTGGCCCGATGCAGCCCCACCCCAACCGGCCTGGCCCGATGCAGCCCCACCCCAACCGGCCTGGCCCGATGCAGCCCCACCCCAACCGGCCTGGCCCGATGCAGCCCCACCCCAACCGGCCTGGCCCGATGCAGCCCCACCCCAACCGGCCTGGCCCGATGCAGCCCCACCCCAACCGGCCAGGCCCGATGCAGCCCCACTCCAACAAGCCTGGCCCGATTCAGTCCCACCCCAACCGGCCTGGCCTGATGCAGTCCCACCCCAACCGGCCTGATGCAGCCCCACCCCAACCGGCCTGATGCAGCCATACCCCAACCGACCTGATGCAGCCCCACCCCAACCGGCCTGATGCAGCCCCACCCCAACCGGCCTGGCCTGATGCAGCCCCACCCCAACCGGCTTGGCCTGATGCAGCTCCACCCCAACCGGCCTGATGCAGCCCCACCCCAAACGGCTTGATGCAGCCCCACCCCAAACGGCCTGATGCAGCCCCACCCCAACCGGCCTGATGCAGCCCCACCCCAACCGGCCTGATGCAGCCCCACCCCAACCGGCCTGATGCAGCCCCACCCCAAATGGCCTGATGCAGCCCCACCCCAAACGGCCTGATGCAGCCCCACCCCAAACGGCCTGATGCAGCCCCACCCCAAACGGCCTGATGCAGCCCCACCCCAAACGGCTTGATGCAGCCCCACCCCAAACGGCTTGATGCAGCCCCACCCCAAACGGCCTGATGCAGCCCCACCCCAACCGGCCTGATGCAGCCCCACCTCAACCGGCCTGATGCAGCCCCACCCCAAATGGCCTGATGCAGCCCCACCCCAAACGGCCTGATGCAGCCCCACCCCAAACGGCCTGATGCAGCCCCACCCCAACCGGCCTGGCCTGATGCAGCCCCACCCCAACCGGCCTGATGCAGCCCCACCCCAACCGGCCTGGCCTGATGCAGCCCCAACCCAACCGGCCTGATGCAGCCCCACCCCAACCGGCCTGGCCTGATGCAGCCCCACCCCAAACGGCCTGGCCTGATGCAGCCCCACCCCAACCGGCCTGATGCAGCCCCACCCCAACCGGCCTGGCCTGATGCAGCCCCACCCCAAACGGCCTGGCCTGATGCAGCCCCACCCCAACCGGCCTGATGCAGTCCCACCCCAACCGGCCTGATGCAGCCCCACCCCAAACGGCCTGATGCAGCCCCACCCCAACCGGCCTGATCCAGCCCCACCCCAACCGGCCTGGCCTGATCCAGCCCCACCCTAACTGGCCTAATCCAGCCCCACCCCAACCGGCCTGGCCTGATGCAGCCCCACCCCAACCGGCCTGGCCTGATGCAGCCCCACCCCAACCGGCCTGGCCTGATGCAGCCCCACCCCAACCGGCCTGGCCTGATGCAGCCCCACCCCAACCGGCCTGATCCAGCCCCACCCCAACCGGCCTGATCCAGCCCCACCCCAACCGGACTGTCCTGATGCAGCTCCACCCCAACCGGCCTGGCCTGATGCAGCCCCACCCCAACCGGCTTGGCCTGATGCAGCCCCACCCCAACCGGCCTGATGCAGCCCCACCCCAACCGGCCTGATCCAGCCCCACCCCAACCGGCCTGGCCTGATGCAGCTCCACCCCAACCGGCCTGGCCTGATGCAGCCCAACCCCAACCGGCCCAGCCAGATCCTCACCTGAGCGGAATTTGTTCCGGATGAGAAGCGACCTCTCAGAGGCCAGCAACGTCATGATGAAGAGGAGGAGGGGAAGGAGGGATGAGAGGAGGAACAGAAAGAAAGAGTGGAATCCTGTTTTTATTCCCACTTGGGTGGGAATCAGGAGGAATGGACTCTTCTGATTCTGTCTCTCTCTGTGTGGAAAGCAGAGAACAGATAGAGGGAGAGATGGAACAGAGAGAGGGAGGTCAATGCTTTTGTTTATCCCTTGAGAAAAATATATTGACACTGAGTACAAGACACAGACCAGAGCAGTAGACAGAAGAGAGTTATGGAGTGGAAAGAAGTAGAGAGACACACCATCTGACACACACAGGATAGAGTGGACAGTAGTAGAGACACACCATCTGACACACACAGGATAGAGTGGACAGTAGTATAGACACACCATCTGACACACACAGGATAGAGTGGACAGTAGTATAGACACCATCTGACACACACAGGATAGAGTGGACAGTAGAAGAGAGACAACGTCGACATTGACTAGACCACGACTCTCACGGCAGACTTCCACAATCACAGAAAGAGAGGAGAGACACACATACCGTAGATAAAACTAGAAAGAAAGAGGAAGAGACAGTAGGAAGCATTTAGAACGACAGAGGAAAAGGAGGAGAGGCGAGGAGAAGAGAGAGACAGGGTGAGTTAGGCCATATGAGTGACCGAGACAGAGGCAGTGACAGATACCCAGATGCCAAACAGTGAGTGCACAGGGGACACTTATTATAATGGACACATAAAAAGCCACACCTATGACAGAGGACACAACTATGCAGAGGAACGTGCTCCGATGGCTGGATGCACAGATTTAAAAGCGAAAGAAAGCGAAAACTGCCACAGAGAAATGTATGCTTTTATCTACACACAGAGAACCATGGGAGAGAGACAGAGGTTATTACCACTAATTCACATATACTTCATTAATGCACACACACCATTTATTGACTATATTGACTATGCCGCTGGCCACCCATAAGACAAATTGGGAAAGCCTGAACAGCATGAAAGTGGACACACACAGAGTGACTGAGATTATTTACACAAGATCACTGATCTGGTGTTCATTAACACACAATCACACACACACACACACAGTTATTTACAAACTAGATTAGAGCACTACCCATACAGTAGGGTATTGATGAGTCCTCATATCACACAGTGGGGCACTGAGAGAGAGAGAGAGAGAGAGAGCGAGAGAAAGAGAGAGAGAGAGAGAGAGAGAGAGAGAGAGAGAGAGAGAGAGAGAGAGAGAGAGAGAGAGAGAGAGAGAGAAAAAAAAATAAGGTAGAATGAAAGATAATACTTACTGAAATAGAGAGAGAAGTCCCTTGGGGGAACTTGGAGTGGGTTTAAGATTAAATTAGAGAGAGGTGCAAGAAGGAAGAGATAACTTCAAGTGCGTTTAATGACGATTTCTTTCATGTTCCTTTTCTTGTCATATTGTTTCTCTCTCTCTCTCTCCACACTCGTTAATCCCCTGGAAAAGAGTTCTAAAGGTGGACTTGGGGAGGAAAGGATCTGATGTTCCTTCCTTATCATAGAACTAACCTTATCCTTCTCTCGCTCTTTCTCTCTGGACCTGTCCCTAAAGCGTCCTGGTCACTCCCCCTCTCCCCTGTCTCTCTCTCTACCCCTCCCTCACCCCTCTCCCCCTCCTTCACCCGTCCCAGCAACATACATCTGCTGACTGATTGGCTGATTGATGGAGAGATCGAGTGACGATAAGTGGTTGTGTGTTTGTGTCTTTGTCAAAAGTATTCACAAAATGGATGACTCATGTAAACATACACTTGACATTGTTACAAACTTTGACCAGATACCCTACACTAGTCTGAGGCCTATACTTTTTCCTCCCTTATCTATTTAAAAGCAAATAATGATTAGGGATACTGGATATTGCTGAGGTGTGAAATGGTGTGGTAGGTATGTGTAGAGTTCCATCTGATAAGGTTCTATATAAATCAAGGAAGCAGCGTCCATGTCTAAATACCTACGTCATCCTCTTACACATGATGTATTCTGTGTGTCCGTGCTTCAGTTTACGTCAGTGTATATATCTGAATATGAGGTGATACTGTACCTGACTGTATCCAATGCATTTTATCAACTGGTACTGCTAGCAGTAAAACTGTGTGTGTGTGTGTGTGTGTGTGTGTGTGTGTGTGTGTGTGTGTGCGTGCGTGCGTGCGTGCGTGCATGCGTGCGTGTGTGCGTGCGTGTGTGCGTGCGTGTGTGTGTGTGTGTGTGTGTGTGTGTCAGTAGGCTTAGCAGGGGGAGAGGGGGACATGTGGGACGGGAAGGGTGGTCTTTGCAGGAGCACCTGTTCTGTTAGTTTGACAGACAGGCTGGTGTGTGCTGGTTCAGCAGTGTAGTGCAAGGGGGGGGGGGGGGTAGTGAGAGGGAGCGAGATGGAGTGGTGGGGAGGCAGGGAAGTAATGGGAGAGTGAGGTAGAAGGAGAGAGAGGTAAGGAGTCAGGACTAGAGGAAGAGAGGAATGGAGGAGAGGAGAGGAAGAGAGGAGAGGAAGGGAAGACAGGAAAAGAAGTTACAGCTAATTAATTATGTTATCTGGAGAGAAGCACATATTGATCCATAGCCTGGTTACACTGAGCACAGCTAGGAGAGACTTACTGCAGCAGACAATCCATTGGTACAGACACCATCCAGATAACCACCAGTCACAGCCACAGTCAGTGCCACTGTATGGTAAATTGTGGTTGTATAGATTTAGATGACAATAAATTATGAGGTTTACTCCTAAATCCAAACTTGGCAGACGTTCTACAGTGGTCTAATGTGAGAGGAGTCCCTTTCCACACCATATGTTGTGTAATGTAGATCCACCTCTAAGCTATATGTCTCACTCCCTTTAATTATTTTATTCATTGGCAAGATTAGCAAATTTAGGCATGACATGCCAGCAACAAATTCTGGACCGACACATACACGCATAACTGACCAAATTATGAGAGACAAGCATTGTCATTTTGAATTCCGTAAAACGAGTGTGGAAGAGGTCATATTTGTATTGTTGTCTATCAACAATGACAAACCACCTAGGACTGACAACTTGGATGGAAAATTACTGAGGATGATAGCGGATGATATTGCCACTCTTATTTGCCATCTCTTCGATCTAAGCCTACTCTAAAGTGTTTGCCCTCAGGCCTGGAGGGAAGAAAAAGTCATTCTGCTACCCAGGAATAGTAAAGCACCTTTTAAAGGCTCAAACAGCTGACAAATCAGCCTGTTACAAACCCTTAGTAAACTTCTGGACCAGATACAATGCTATTTCACAGTAAACAAATGAACAACAGGCTTTCAGCATGCTTATAGGGAAGGGCATTAAACATGCACGGCACTTACACAAAATACTAATGATTGACTGAGAGAAATTGATACTAAAAAGATCGTGGGAGCTGTTTGGTTAGTCTTCAGTGCAGCTTTTAGCATTATTGATCATAATGTTTTGCTGAAAAAACATCTGTGTTATGGCTTTACACCCCCTGCTATACTGTGGATTAGAGGTACCTGTCTAACAGAACACCGAGGGTGTTCTTTAATGGAAGACTCCAACATAATCCAGGTAGAGTCAGGCATTCCCCAGGGCAGCCATCTAGGCCCCTTACTTTTTTCAATCTTTATTAGTGACCTGCCACTGGCTCTGAGTAAAGCCAGTGTGTCTATGTATGCGGATGATTCAACACTATGCATGTCAGCTACTTCAGCGAGTGGAACACACACACTGATGGCATTGGAAGAAAGATGATGTAATCGTTGTTTCTTCTGGTTGCCCCCTCCCCCCGTCTGGGACTCCCTTTCTGATTAGCACCTGTTACCCTCCTCCTTTCTCTCGCTCCCTCTCTCTCTCTCACTCTGAGTGTTAATCCTATACTGTCTGGTGCAGCCTTGGTGCAGGGACGTAACCTTTCTCTGTTACTGGTGAACGGCTTCTCTCACACACACTGACACCACACACTGACACCACACACTGACACCACACACTGACACCACATACTGACACCACACACTGACACCGCACACTGACACCACACAGACACCACACAAACACACAGACACACACAGACACCACACAGACACCACACAGACACAATCAGAATCACACACACTTCCGGCGCCGACAGAGATGGCCGCCTCGCTTCGCGTTCCTAGGAAACTATGCAGTGTTTTGTTTTTTTACGTGTTATTTCTTACATTAGTACCCCAGGTACTAACTCGGTGTGCGAGTTCATTAGAACGTGCGTTGAAGATGTCGTTCCCATAGCAACGATTAAAACATTCCCTAACCAGAAACCGTGGATTGATGGCAGCATTCGCGTGAAACTGAAAGCGTGAACCACTGCTTTTAATCAGGGCAAGGTGACTGGTAACATGACCGAATACAAACAGTGCAGCTGTTCCCTCCGTAAGGCTATCAAACAAGCTAAGCGTCAGTACAGAGACAAAGTAGAATCTCAATTCAACGGCTCAGACACAAGAGGCATGTGGCAGGGTCTACAGTCAATCACGGACTACAAGAAGAAATCCAGCCCAGTCACAGACCAGGATGTCCTGCTCCCAGGCAGACTACATAACTTTTTTGCCCGCTTTGAGGACAATACAGTGCCACTGACACGGCCTGCAACGAAAACATGCGGACTCTCCTTCACTGCAGCCGAGGTGAGTAAGACATTTAAATGTGTTAACCCTCGCAAGGCTGCAGGCCCAGACGGCATCCCCACGCGCCCTCAGAGCATGCGCAGACCAGCTGGCCGGTGTGTTTACGGACATATTCAATCAATCCCTATACCAGTCTGCTGTTCCCACATGCTTCAAGAGGGCCACCATTGTTCCTGTTCCCAAGAAAGCTAAGGTAACTGAGCTAAACGACTACCGCCCCGCAGCACTCACTTCCGTCATCATGAAGTGCTTTGAGAGACTAGTCAAGGACAATATCACCTCCACCCTACCCGACACCCTAGACCCACTCCAATTTGCTTACCGCCCAAATAGGTCCACAGACGATGCAATCTCAACCACACTGCACACTGCCCTAACCCATCTGGACAAGAGCAATACCTATGTGAGAATGCTGTTCATCGACTACAGCTCGGTATTCAACACCATAGTACCCTCCAAGCTCGTCATCAAGCTCGAGACCCTGGGTCTCGACCCCGCCCTGTGCAACTGGGTACTGGACTTCCTGACGGGCCGCCCCCAGGTGGTGAGGGTAGGCAACAACATCTCCACCCCGCTGATCCTCAACACTGGGGCCCCACAAGGGTGCATTCTGAGCCCTCTCCTGTACTCCCTGTTCACCCACGACTGCGTGGCCACGCACGCCTCCAACTCAATCATCAAGTTTGCGGACGACACAACAGTGGTAGGCTTGATTACCAACAACGACGAGACGGCCTACAGGGAGGAGGTGAGGGCCCTCGGAGTGTGGTGTCAGGAAAATAACCTCACACTCAACGTCAACAAAACTAAGGAGATGATTGTGGACTTCAGGAAACAGCAGAGGGAACACCCCCCTATCCACATCGATGGAACAGTAGTGGAGAGGGTAGCAAGTTTTAAGTTCCTCGGCATACACATCACAGACAAACTGAATTGGTCCACTCACACAGACAGCATCGTGAAGAAGGCGCAGCAGCGCCTCTTCAACCTCAGGAGGCTGAAGAAATTTGGTTTGTCACCAAAAGCACTCACAAACTTCTACAGATGCACAATCGAGAGCATCCTGGCGGGCTGTATCACCGCCTGGTACGGCAACTGCTCCGCCCACAACCGTAAGGCTCTCCAGAGGGTAGTGAGGTCTGCACAACGCATCACCGGGGGCAAACTACCTGCCCTCCAGGACACCTACACCACCCGATGTTACAGGAAGGCCATAAAGATCATCAAGGACATCAACCACCCGAGCCACTGCCTGTTCACCCCGCTATCATCCAGAAGGCGAGGTCAGTACAGGTGCATCAAAGCTGGGACCGAGAGACTGAAAAACTGCTTCTATCTCAAGGCCATCAGACTGTTAAACAGCCACCACTAACATTGAGTGGCTGCTGCCAACACACTGACACTGACACTGACTCAACTCCAGCCACTTGAAAAATGGGAATTGATGGGAAATTATGTAAATTTATCACTAGCCACTTTAAACAATGCTACCTTATATAATGTTACTTACCCTACATTATTCATCTCATATGCATACGTATATACTGTACTCTATATCATCGACTGCATCCTTATGTAATACATGTATCACTAGCCACTTTAACTATGCCACTTTGTTTACATACTCACCTCATGTATATACTGTACTCGATACCATCTACTGTATCCTGCCTATGCTGCTCTGTACCATCACTCATTCACATATCCTTATGTACATATTCTTTATCCCCTTACACTGTGTATAAGACAGTAGTTTTGGAATTGTTAGTTAGATTACTTGTTGGTTATTACTGCATTGTCGGAACTAGAAGCACAAGCATTTCGCTACACTCGCATTAACATCTGCTAACCATGTGTATGTGACAAATAAAATTTGATTTGATTTGATTTGATTTAATCAGACTCATACACAAATACATGCATGTGCACACACACATTGCAGACCTAATTGTGCACTGTAGTGACCTTGTTATGCTTCTGCATACAGAAAGGCCTTCACATCTCTTTCTCATTTCTCTTTCTCACATCTCTCTCTCTCTCTCTCTTTCACACACACACACACACACACACACACACACACACACACACACACACACACACACACACAAACACACATACACACACACTTACACACACACACACACAGTCTGCAGATGTAAACGAATCCTGTCCTGAAGCCCTCGCTGGCCTTAGCAGAGTAATGCATAATGTGGGTACAGCAAAGTGTATTATCAGAATAAGTGTGCCCACAAGTGGCCACAGTCTGCAATGACAGGTTTTAACGATATACTATCACCATGGCAACCTAGACCAATTCTGCAGGCACTGAGTAGAAGAGACTCAGCTAAACCTTGGCCATTCTAACCTCACCCACGTGTGTGTTAGTGGACTTTAATACAAGGTAACAGACAACCTTATATCCTGTGAGTTCTATCCATAGAGCCTGATCTTTCTGTTCACATTTAATGTGGAACAAGATGAAGTAACAGTCAGAGGAGGTTGGTGGGATGAGCTATAGTAGAACAGGCTCATTGTAATGGCTGGAATGGAATAAATGGAATGGAGTCATAAACTTTGATGTGTTTGGTACCATTCCATTCTAGCCATTACAATGAGGCTTCCTCATAGCTCCTCCCACCAGCCCCTTCTGGTAACAGTGTATGTGCTGCAATAATTATTCACGCCCAATTTTTCCGTTTTTGATTTGTTAAAAAAGTTTGAAATATCCAATAAATGTCGTTCCACTTCATGATTGTGTCCCACTTGTTGTTGATTCTTCACAAAAAAATACAGTTTTATATCTTTATGTTTGAAGCCTGAAATGTGGCAAAAGGTCGCAAAGTTCAAGGGGGCCGAATACTTTCGCAAGGCACTGTATCGATCGCAACAGAAAGTTCAGATGAAAGGTAACAGATTCGGTTGATTTACGTTGATTCATGGACGCACAGAATGTCTGGATTAGACGGAGTTGAGGAAAGAAAGCAGTGATGTCGAAATGTCGAACATTTCCACCTGACCTAATTAAAGCGCCCTGGGCCCAGCTGAGCAAGTGGCCATGATTCCACCAACTCCATGGGCCTTTCTACAGTCATCCTCCTCTGCTGCCATGTGTATCTCTTCAATCGCTTGGCTTTGAACCCTGGGCCCTTCAGAGGCCACAGCCTGTCACTTCTCTCTCTCTCTCTCCTCTCTCTCTCTCTCACTCACTCACTCACTCACTCACTCACTCACTCACTCACTCACTCACTCACTCACTCACACTCACACACACACACACACACACACACACACACACACACACACACACACACACACACACACACACCACAGCGCTCTGTGTCATCTGTCTGTCTATCACTTCTCTTTGAAGCGCCATCCAAACTGGATGAGAACCAGACGCGCACAGACGCACGCACCTGCACACAGCTGTACTGAGGCTTTCACACACCTACACACAGCTGCACTGAGGCTTTCACACACCTACACGAAAAAATGCATCTTCATCATCAGACTTTACAAACTGTCTGATTCATTCACAACAGCCCAGTGGCGTCAACAAAGTGAGAGACTCTTCTGAATTAATTAGTCCTTTTTATGGTAGAGTCACATTGAATTAATGACGACATATGACCTCAGTTTCTGTACCTCACAGAGGCCTAACATCAGAGAAACTGCAGTACAGCGTGTCTCCGAAATGTAGGGTCTGGATGCATCATGGGCTTATACAGGGTCAAGATTTGAAAAAAATGTATTCTGTACTTTATACATTTGGTGAATCACCAGAAAAGTTCAGGTGGATTGTAATAATCTAGAGTAACACAGTATTGGAGAACTACGCTGTAGTGTAATAATCTAGAGTAACACAGTATTGGAGAACAGTGCTGTAGTGTAATAATCTAGACTAACACAGTATTGGAGAACAGTGCTGTACTGTAATAATCTAGACTAACACAGTTTTGGAGAACAGTGCTGTACTGTAATAATCTAGAGTAACACAGTATTGGAGAACAGTGCTGTAGTGTAATAATCTAGACTAACGCAGTATTGGAGAACAGTACTGTAGTGTAATAATCTAGAGTAACACAGTATTGGAGAACAGTGCTGTAGTGTAATAATCTAGAGTAACACAGTATTGGAGAACAGTGCTGCACTGTAATAATCTAGACTAACACAGCATTGGAGAACAGTGCTGTACTGTAATAATCTAGAGTAAAACAGTGTTGGAGAACAGTGCTGTAGTGTAATAATCTAGAGTAAAACAGTGTTGGAGAACAGTGCTGTAGTGTAAAAATCTAGAGTAACACAGTATTGGAGAACAGTGCTGTATTGTAATAATCTACAGTAATACAGTATTGGAGAACAGAGCTGTAGCATAATAATCTAGAGTAACACAGTATTGGAGAACAGTGCTGTATTGCAATAATCTAGAGAAATACAGTATTGGAGAACAGCGCTGCAGTGTAATAATCTAGAGTTACACAGTATTGGTGAACAGCTCTGTAGTGGAATAATCTATCAGTAGCACAGTATTGGAGAACAGTGCTGTATTGTAATAATCTAGATTAACATAGTATTGGAGAACAGTGCTGTAGTGTAATAATCTAGAGCAACACAGTATTGGAGAACAGCGCTGTAGTGTAATAATCTAGAGTAACACAGTATTGGAGAACAGTGCTGTAGTGTAATAATCTAGAGTAACAAAGTATTGGAGAACAGTAATGTAGTGTAATAATCTAGATTCAGTTGATTCAGTTAATCACACAATTAGAAACCTTTAATCATTTGATGAGCAACACTCGTCACATTAACTAATACAACGTCACAACAACAGTATGGGAGAACAGCACTGTAGTGTAATAATCTAGAGTAACACAGTATGGGAGAACAGTGCTGTAGTGTAATAATCTAGAGTAACACAGTACTGGAGAACAGTGCTGTAGTGTAATAATCTAGAGTAACACAGTATTGGAGAACAGTGCTGTAGTGTTATAATCTAGACTAACACAGTATTGGAGAACAGTGCTGTACTGTAATAATCTAGACTAACACAGTATTGGAGAACAGTGCTGTACTGTAATAATCTAGAGTAACACAGTATTGGAGAACAGTGCTGTAGCATAATAATCTAGAGTAACACAGTATTGGAGAACAGTGATGTATTGCAATAATATAGAGAAATACAGTATTGGAGAACAGCGCTGCAGTGTAATAATCTAGAGTTACACAGTATTGGTGAACAGCTCTGTAGTGGAATAATCTATCAGTAACACAGTATTGGAGAACAGTGCTGTAGTGTAATAATCTAGAGTAACACAGTATTAGAGAACAGTGCTGTAGTGTAATAATCTAGAGCAACACAGTATTGGAGAACAGCGCTGTAGTGTAATAATCTAGAGTAACACAGTATTGGAGAACAGTGCTGTAGTGTAATAATCTAGAGTAACACAGTATTAGAGAACAGTGCTGTAGTGTAATAATCTAGAGTAACACAGTATTGGAGAACAGTGCTGTAGTGTAATAATCTAGACTAACACAGTATTGGAGAACAGTGCTGTACTGTAATAATCTAGACTAACACAGTTTTGGAGAACAGTGCTGTACTGTAATAATCTAGAGTAACACAGTATTGGAGAACAGTGCTGTAGTGTAATAATCTAGACTAACGCAGTATTGGAGAACAGTACTGTAGTGTAATAATCTAGAGTAACACAGTATTGGAGAACAGTGCTGTAGTGTAATAATCTAGAGTAACACAGTATTGGAGAACAGTGCTGCACTGTAATAATCTAGACTAACACAGCATTGGAGAACAGTGCTGTACTGTAATAATCTAGAGTAAAACAGTGTTGGAGAACAGTGCTGTAGTGTAATAATCTAGAGTAAAACAGTGTTGGAGAACAGTGCTGTAGTGTAAAAATCTAGAGTAACACAGTATTGGAGAACAGTGCTGTATTGTAATAATCTACAGTAATACAGTATTGGAGAACAGAGCTGTAGCATAATAATCTAGAGTAACACAGTATTGGAGAACAGTGCTGTATTGCAATAATCTAGAGAAATACAGTATTGGAGAACAGCGCTGCAGTGTAATAATCTAGAGTTACACAGTATTGGTGAACAGCTCTGTAGTGGAATAATCTATCAGTAGCACAGTATTGGAGAACAGTGCTGTATTGTAATAATCTAGATTAACATAGTATTGGAGAACAGTGCTGTAGTGTAATAATCTAGAGCAACACAGTATTGGAGAACAGCGCTGTAGTGTAATAATCTAGAGTAACACAGTATTGGAGAACAGTGCTGTAGTGTAATAATCTAGAGTAACAAAGTATTGGAGAACAGTAATGTAGTGTAATAATCTAGATTCAGTTGATTCAGTTAATCACACAATTAGAAACCTTTAATCATTTGATGAGCAACACTCGTCACATTAACTAATACAACGTCACAACAACAGTATGGGAGAACAGCACTGTAGTGTAATAATCTAGAGTAACACAGTATGGGAGAACAGTGCTGTAGTGTAATAATCTAGAGTAACACAGTACTGGAGAACAGTGCTGTAGTGTAATAATCTAGAGTAACACAGTATTGGAGAACAGTGCTGTAGTGTTATAATCTAGACTAACACAGTATTGGAGAACAGTGCTGTACTGTAATAATCTAGACTAACACAGTATTGGAGAACAGTGCTGTACTGTAATAATCTAGAGTAACACAGTATTGGAGAACAGTGCTGTAGCATAATAATCTAGAGTAACACAGTATTGGAGAACAGTGATGTATTGCAATAATATAGAGAAATACAGTATTGGAGAACAGCGCTGCAGTGTAATAATCTAGAGTTACACAGTATTGGTGAACAGCTCTGTAGTGGAATAATCTATCAGTAACACAGTATTGGAGAACAGTGCTGTAGTGTAATAATCTAGAGTAACACAGTATTAGAGAACAGTGCTGTAGTGTAATAATCTAGAGCAACACAGTATTGGAGAACAGCGCTGTAGTGTAATAATCTAGAGTAACACAGTATTGGAGAACAGTGCTGTAGTGTAATAATCTAGAGTAACACAGTATTAGAGAACAGTGCTGTAGTGTAATAATCTAGAGTAACACAGTATTGGAGAACAGTGCTGTAGTGTAATAATCTAGACTAACACAGTATTGGAGAACAGTGCTGTACTGTAATAATCTAGACTAACACAGTTTTGGAGAACAGTGCTGTACTGTAATAATCTAGAGTAACACAGTATTGGAGAACAGTGCTGTAGTGTAATAATCTAGACTAACACAGTATTGGAGAACAGTGCTGTAGTGTAATAATCTAGAGTAACACAGTATTGGAGAACAGTGCTGTAGTGTAATAATCTAGAGTAACACAGTATTGGAGAACAGTGCTGTACTGTAATAATCTAGAGTAACACAGTATTGGAGAACAGTGCTGTAGTGTAAAAATCTAGAGTAACACAGTATTAGACAACAGTGCTGTAGTGAAATAATCTATCAGTAATACAGTATTGGAGAACAGAGCTGTTGTGTAATAATCTAGAGTGAAACAGTATTGGAGAACAGCGCTGTACTGTAATAATCTATCAGTAATACAGTATTGGAGAACAGAGCTGTTGTGTAACAATTTAGAAAAAACAGTATTGGAGAACAGTGATGTAGTGTAATAATCTAGAGTAACACAGTATTGGAGAACAGTGCTGTATTGTAATAATCTAGAGTAACACAGTATTGGAGAACAGTGCTGTAGTGTAATAATCTTGACTAACACAGTATTGGAGAACAGTGCTGTACTGTAATAATCTAGACTAACACAGTTTTGGAGAACAGTGCTGTACTGTAATAATCTAGAGTAACACAGTATTGGAGAACAGTGCTGTAGTGTAATAATCTAGACAAATGCAGTATTGGAGAACAGTGCTGTAGTGTAATAATCTAGAGTAACACAGTATTGGAGAACAGTGCTGTAGTGTAATAATCTAGAGTAACACAGTATTGGAGAACAGTGCTGTAGCATAATAATCTAGAGTAACACAGTATTGGAGAACAGTGATGTATTGCAATAATATAGAGAAATACAGTATTGGAGAACAGCGCTGCAGTGTAATAATCTAGAGTTACACAGTATTGGTGAACAGCTCTGTAGTGGAATAATCTATCAGTAACACAGTATTGGAGAACAGTGCTGTAGTGTAATAATCTAGAGTAACACAGTATTAGAGAACAGTGCTGTAGTGTAATAATCTAGAGCAACAAAGTATTGGAGAACAGCGCTGTAGTGTAATAATCTAGAGTAACACAGTATTGGAGAACAGTGCTGTAGTGTAATAATCTAGAGTAACACAGTATTAGAGAACAGTGCTGTAGTGTAATAATCTAGAGTAACACAGTATTGGAGAACAGTGCTGTAGTGTAATAATCTAGACTAACACAGTATTGGAGAACAGTGCTGTACTGTAATAATCTAGACTAACACAGTTTTGGAGAACAGTGCTGTACTGTAATAATCTAGAGTAAAACAGTGTTGGAGAACAATGCTGTAGTGTAAAAATCTAGAGTAACACAGTATTAGACAACAGTGCTGTAGTGAAATAATCTATCAGTAATACAGTATTGGAGAACAGAGCTGTTGTGTAATAATCTAGAGTGAAACAGTATTGGAGAACAGCGCTGTACTGTAATAATCTATCAGTAATACAGTATTGGAGAACAGAGCTGTTGTGTAACAATTTAGAAAAAACAGTATTGGAGAACAGTGATGTAGTGTAATAATCTAGAGTAACACAGTATTGGAGAACAGTGCTGTATTGTAATAATCTAGAGTAACACAGTATTGGAGAACAGTGCTGTAGTGTAATAATCTTGACTAACACAGTATTGGAGAACAGTGCTGTACTGTAATAATCTAGACTAACACAGTTTTGGAGAACAGTGCTGTACTGTAATAATCTAGAGTAACACAGTATTGGAGAACAGTGCTGTAGTGTAATAATCTAGACTAATGCAGTATTGGAGAACAGTGCTGTAGTGTAATAATCTAGAGTAACACAGTATTGGAGAACAGTGCTGTAGTGTAATAATCTAGAGTAACACAGTATTGGAGAACAGTGCTGTACTGTAATAATCTAGACTAACACAGTATTGGAGAACAGTGCTGTAGCATAATAATCTAGAGTAACACAGTATTGGAGAACAGTGCTGTATTGCAATAATACAGAGAAATACAGCATTGGAGAACAGCGCTGCAGTGTAATAATCTAGAGTTACACAGTATTGGTGAACAGCTCTGTAGTGGAATAATCTATCAGTAACACAGTATTGGAGAACAGTGCTGTAGTGTAATAATCTAGAGTAACACAGTATTAGAGAACAGTGCTGTAGTGTAATAATCTAGAGTAACACAGTATTGGAGAACAGTGCTGTAGTGTAATAATCTAGACTAACACAGTATTGGAGAACAGTGCTGTACTGTAATAATCTAGACTAACACAGTTTTGTAGAACAGTGCTGTACTGTAATAATCTAGAGTAACACAGTATTGGAGAACAGTGCTGTAGTGTAATAATCTAGACTAACGCAGTATTGGAGAACAGTGCTGTAGTGTAATAATCTAGAGTAACACAGTATTGGAGAACAGTGCTGTAGTGTAATAATCTAGAGTAACACAGTATTGGAGAACAGTGCTGTACTGTAATAATCTAGACTAACACAGTATTGGAGAACAGTGCTGTACTGTAATAATCTAGAGTAAAACAGTGTTGGAGAACAGTGCTGTAGTGTAATAATCTAGAGTAAAACAGTGTTGGAGAACAGTGCTGTAGTGTAAGAATATAGAGTAACACAGTATTGGAGAACAGTGCTGTATTGTAATAATCTACAGTAATACAGTATTGGAGAACAGAGCTGTAGCATAATAATCTAGAGTAACACAGTATTGGAGAACAGTGCTGTATTGCAATAATCTAGAGAAATACAGTATTGGAGAACAGCGCTGCAGTGTAATAATCTAGAGTTACACAGTATTGGTGAACAGCTCTGTAGTGGAATAATCTATCAGTAGCACAGTATTGGAGAACAGTGCTGTATTGTAATAATCTAGATTAACATAGTATTGGAGAACAGTGCTGTAGTGTAATAATCTAGAGTAACACAGTATTGGAGAACAGTGCTGTAGTGTAATAATCTAGAGTAACACAGTATTAGGAGAACAGTGCTGTAGTGTAATAATCTAGAGTAACACAGTATTGGAGAACAGTGCTGTAGTGTAATAATCTAGAGCAACACAGTATTGGAGAACAGTGCTGTAGTGTAATAATCTAGAGTAACAAAGTATTGGAGAACAGTAATGTAGTGTAATAATCTAGATTCAGTTGATTCAGTTAATCACGCAATTAGAAACCTTTAATCATTCGATGAGCAACACTCGTCACATTAACTAATACAACGTCACAACAACAGTATGGGAGAACAGCACTGTAGTGTAGTAATCTAGAGTAACACAGTATGGGAGAACAGTGCTGTAGTGTAATAATCTAGAGTAACACAGTACTGGAGAACAGTGCTGTAGTGTAATAATCTAGAGTAACACAGTATTGGAGAACAGTGCTGTAGTGTTATAATCTAGACTAACACAGTATTGGAGAACAGTGCTGTACTGTAATAATCTAGACTAACACAGTATTGGAGAACAGTGCTGTACTGTAATAATCTAGAGCAACACATTATTGGAGAACTGTTCAGTAGTGAAAGAAACTAGAGTAATACAATATTGGAGAACAGTGCTGTAGTGTAATAATCTTACAGAAATACAGCACAGGAGAACAGCGCTGTAGTGTAATAATCTAGTAACACAGTATATGAGAACAGTGCTGTAGTGTAATAATCTAGTAACACAGTATTGGAGAACAGAGCTGTACTGTAATAATCTAGTAACACAGTATTGGAGAACAGCGCTGTAGTGTAATAATCTAGTAACACAGTATTGGAGAACAGAGCTGTACTGTAATAATCTAGTAACACAGTATTGGAGAACAGAGCTGTACTGTAATAATCTAGTAACACAGTATTGGAGAACAGAGCTGTACTGTAATAATCTAGTAACACAGTATTGGAGAACAGCGCTGTAGTGTAATAATCTAGTAACACAGTATTAGAGAACAGTGCTGTAGTGTAATAATCTAGACTAACACAGTTTTGGAGAACAGCGCTGTAGTGTAATAATCTAGTAACACAGTATTGGAGAACAGTGCTGTAGTGTAATAATCTAGTAACACAGTATTGGAGAACAGTGCTGTAGTGTAATAATCTAGTAACACAGTATCGGAGAACAGCGCTGTAGTGTAATAATCTAGTAACACAGTATTGGAGAACAGTGCTGTAGTGTAATAATCTAGTAACACAGTATTGGAGAACAGCTCTGTAGTGTAATAATCTAGTAACACAGTATTGGAGAACAGTGCTGTAGTGTAATAATCTAGTAACACAGTATTGGAGAACAGCGCTGTAGTGTAATAATCTAGTAACACAGTATTGGAGAACAGTGCTGTAGTGTAATAATCTAGTAACACAGTATTGGAGAACAGTGCTGTAGTGTAATAATCTAGTAACACAGTATTGGAGAACAGTGCTGTAGTGTAATAATCTAGTAACACAGTATTGGAGAACAGTGCTGTAGTGTAATAATCTAGTAACACAGTATTGGAGAACAGTGCTGTAGTGTAATAATCTAGTAACACAGTATTGGAGAACAGCGCTGTAGTGTAATAATCTTACAGAAATACAGTACAGGAGAACAGTGCTGTCGCGTAAAAATCTATCAGTAATACAGTATTGGAGAACAGCGCTGTAGTGTAAAAATCTATCAGTAGCACAGTATTGGAGAACAGAGCTGTACTGTAATAATATAGAGTAATACAGTATTGGAGAACAAATCAAATCAAATCAAATCAAATTGTATTTGTCACATACACATGGTTAGCAGATGTTAATGTGAGTGAAGCGAAATGCTTGTGCTTCTAGTTCCGACAATGCAGTAATATAACGAGTAATCTAACTAACAATTCCAAAACTACTACCTTATTCACACAAGTGTAAGGGGATAAAGAATATGTACATAAAGATATGTGAATGAGTGATGGTACAGAACGGCATAGGCAAGAGAACAGTGCTGTAGTGTAATAATCTAGAGTAACACAGTATTAGAGAACAGTGCTGTAGTGTAATAATCTAGAGCAACACAGTATTGGAGAACAGTGCTGTAGTGTAATAATCTAGAGTAACACAGTATTAGAGAACAGTGCTGTAGTGTAATAATCTAGAGTACCACAGTATTGGAGAACAGTGCTGTAGTGTAATAATCTAGACTAACACAGTATTGGAGAACAGTGCTGTACTGTAATAATCTAGACTAACACAGTTTTGGAGAACAGTGCTGTACTGTAATAATCTAGAGTAACACAGTATTGGAGAACAGTGCTGTAGTGTAATAATCTAGTAACACAGTATTGGAGAACAGAGCTGTACTGTAATAATCTAGTAACACAGTATTGGAGAACAGAGCTGTACTGTAATAATCTAGTAACACAGTATTGGAGAACAGCGCTGTAGTGTAATAATCTAGTAACACAGTATTGGAGAACAGCGCTGTAGTGTAATAATCTTACAGAAATACAGTACAGGAGAACAGCGCTGTAGTGTAATAATCTAGTAACACAGTATTGGAGAACAGCGCTGTAGTGTAATAATCTAGTAACACAGTATTGGAGAACAGCGCTGTAGTGTAATAATCTTACAGAAATACAGTACAGGAGAACAGCGCTGTAGTGTAAAAATCTATCAGTAATACAGTATTGGAGAACAGCGCTGTAGTGTAATAATCTAGTAACACAGTATTGGAGAACAGCGCTGTAGTGTAATAATCTTACAGAAATACAGTACAGGAGAACAGCGCTGTAGTGTAATAATCTAGTAACACAGTATTGGAGAACAGTGCTGTAGTGTAATAATCTAGTAACACAGTATTGGAGAACAGCGCTGTAGTGTAATAATCTTACAGAAATACAGTACAGGAGAACAGTGCTGTCGCGTAAAAATCTATCAGTAATACAGTATTGGAGAACAGCGCTGTAGTGTAAAAATCTATCAGTAGCACAGTATTGGAGAACAGAGCTGTACTGTAATAATATAGAGTAATACAGTATTGGAGAACAAATCAAATCAAATCAAATCGAATTGTATTTGTCACATACACATGGTTAGCAGATGTTAATGTGAGTGTAGCGAAATGCTTGTGCTTCTAGTTCCGACAATGCAGTAATATAACGAGTAATCTAACAATTCCAAAACTACTACCTTATAGACACAAGTGTAAGGGGATAAAGAATATGTACATAAAGATATGTGAATGAGTGATGGTACAGAACGGCATAGGCAAGATACAGTAGATGGTATCGAGTACAGTATATACATATGAGATGAGTATGTAAACAAAGTGGCATAGTTTAAAGTGGCTAGTGATACATGTATTACATAAAGATGCATTAGATGATATAGAGTACAGTATATACGCAGACATATGAGATGAATAATGTAGGGTATGTAAACATTATATTAGGTAGCATTGTTTAAAGTGGTTAGTGATATATTTTACATAATTTCCCATCAATTCCCATTATTAAAGTGGCTGGAGTTGAGTCAGTGTGTTGGCAGCAGCCACTCAATGTTAGTGGTGGCTGTTTAACAGTCTGATGGCCTTGAGATAGAAGCTGTTTTTCAGTCTCTCGGTCCCAGCTTTGATGCACCTGTACTGACCTCGCCTTCTGGATGATAGCGGGGTGAACAGGCAGTGGCTCGGGTGGTTGTTGTCCTTGATGATCTTTATGGCCTTCCTGTGATTTCGGGTGGTGTAGGTGTCCTGGAGGGCAGGTAGTTTGCCCCCGGTGATGCGTTGTGCGGACCTCACTACCCTCTGGAGAGCCTTACGGTTGTGGGCGGAGCAGTTGCCGTACCAGGCGGTGATACAGCCCGACAGGATGCTCTCGATTGTGCATCTGTAGAAGTTTGTGAGTGCTTTTGGTGACAAGCCGAATTTCTTCAGTCTCCTGAGGTTGAAGAGGCGCTGCAGCGCCTTCTTCACGATGCTGTCTGTGTGGGTGGACCAATTCAGTTTGTCTGTGATGTGTACGCCGAGGAACTTAAAACTTACTACCCTCTCCACTACTGTTCCATCGATGTGGATAGGGGGGTGTTCCCTCTGCTGTTTCCTGAAGTCCACAATCATCTCCTTAGTTTTGTTGACGTTGAGTGTGGGCTGTAGTGTAATAATCTAGAGTAACACAGTATTGGAGAACAGTGCTGCAGTGTAATAATCTAGAATAATACAGTATTGGTATTTAATATTGAACCAGTAGCTAGCACTGGAACTTTTTACCAATGGCATTCACATGGTAGGTTCCATATGCACATACAGGACTCTGGCCTCTGGCCTCTCCTCCTTCTCCCTTCCTTCTCCTGCACAAGAGTGTTAGGGAGATCAGTGAGATCAGCCTAGAGATGAGTGGTGGTGGGCATACCCTGGGCCTTGAAGGCCTCCTTGTGTGAAGGTTTTTGTTCCAGCCAAGCTCTAACTTACATGTTAGTGCTGTGCTGAATCAAAACCCTGCACACTGCAACCCTCCAGGATTGAGATTGCTAGCCCTTGCTACAGAGCAATGCATTATACATCCAGAGCCTGTCAGACTGTCATATGATATCCAGGAACACCGTGGTATGTCTGGTCAGCAGTAATGGTATGGTCTCGGTCAATAGAATTGTCCTGTTCAGAAATAATGGTACGGTCCAGGTCAATAGAAATTGTATGGTCCTAGTCAGTAGTAATTGTATGGTCCTGGTCAATTCAAATCGTATGGTCCTGGTCAGTAGTAATGGAATGGTCCTGGTCAGTAGTAATGGTATGGTCCTGGTCAGTAGTAATGGTATGGTCCTGGTCAGTAGTAATGGAATGGTCCTGGTCAGTAGTAATGGTATGGTCCTGGTCAGTAGTAATGGAATGGTCCTGGTCAGTAGTAATGGTATGGTCCTGGTCAGTAGTAATGGTATGGTCCTGGTCAGTAGTAAAAGTATGGTCTCTGTCAGTATGGTCTCTGTCCCCCTAGGAGGGGTGCATCACTTGAGTGGGTTGAGTCACTGATGTGATCTTCCTGTCTGGGTTGGCGCCCCCCCTTGGGTTGTGCCGTGGCGGAGATCTTTGTGGGCTATACTCGGCCTTGTCTCAGGATGGTAAGTTGGTGGTTGAAGATATCCCTCTAGTGGTGTGGGGGCTGTGCTTTGGCAAAGTGGGTGGGGTTATATCCTTCCTGTTTGGCCCTGTCCGGGGGTGTCCTCAGATGGGGCCACAGTGTCTCCTGACCTCTCCTGTCTCAGCCTCCAGTATTTATGCTGCAGTAGTTTATGTGTCGGGGGGCTAGGGTCAGTTTGTTATATCTGGAGTACTTCTCCGGTCCTATCCGGTGTCCTGTGTGAATTTAAGTATGCTCTCTTTATTTCTCTCTCTCGGAGGACCTGAGCCCTAGGACCATGCCTCAGGACTACCTGACATGATGACTCCTTGCTGTCCCCAGTCCACCTGGCCGTGCTGCTGCTCCAGTTTCAACTGTCTGCCTGTGATTATTGCTGGTCATTTATGAACATTTGAACATCTTGGCCATGTTCTGTTATAATCTCCACCCGGCACAGCCAGAAGAGGACTGGCCACCCCACATAGCCTGGTTCCTCTCTAGGTTTCTTCCTAGGTTTTTGCCTTTCTAGGGAGTTTTTCCTAACCACCGTGCTTCTACACCTGCATTGCTTGCTGTTTGTGTTACGGTTTTCTTCCTGGGAAGGAGAGGAGGACCAAAATGCAGCGTGGTTAGGGTTGAACATCTTAAATAAAGATGATAACGTGAACAATATACATAAACAAAACAAGAAACCGTGGAAAAACCAAAACAGTCCTAACTGGTGCAAAACACAGAGACAGGAAACAATCACCCACGAAATACTCAAAGAATATGGCTGCCTAAATATGGTTCCCAATCAGAGACAACGATGAACACCTGCCTCTGATTGAGAACCACTCTAGGCAACCATAGACTTACCTAGAATACTACACTGAACACAACCCCATCAATCTACAAAACCCCTAGACAAGACAAACACATAATCACCCATGTCACACCCCGGCCTAACCACAATAATAAAGAAAACACAAAATACTAAGGCCAGGGCGTGACAGTTTGGGGTTTTAGGCTGGGTTTCTGTACAGCACTTTGAGATATCAGCTGATGTACGAAGGGCTATATAAATACATTTGATTTGATTTGATTTTGATTATCAATGGTATGGTCCTGGTCATTAGAAATGGTATATGGTCCTGGTCAGTAGTAGTGGCATGGTCCTGGTTAATTGTAATGGTATGGTCTGGGTCAGCAGTATTGGTGTGGTCCGGGTCAGCAGTAATGGTATGGTCCTGGTCAGCAGTAATGGTATGGTCTTAGTCAGTACTAATGGAATGGTTTTGGTCAATAGTAATGATATTGTCCTGTTCAGTAGTAATGGTATGGTCCTGGCCAGTAGTAGTGGCATGGTCCTGGTTAATTGTAATGGTATGGTCTGGGTCAGCAGTATTGGTGTGGTCCGGGTCAGCAGTAATGGTATGGTCCTGGTCAGCAGTAATGGTATGGTCTTAGTCAGTACTAATGGAATGGTTTTGGTCAATAGTAATGATATTGTCCTGTTCAGTAGTAATGGTATGGTCCTGGCCAGTAGTAATGGTATGGTCCTGGTCAGGAAGAATGGTATGGTCCTGGTTAGTATTAATGGTATTGTCCAGGTCAATAGAAATGGTATGGTCCTGGTCAGTAGTAATGGTATGGTCCTGGTCAGTAGTAATGGTATGGTCCTGGTCAGGAAGAATGGTATGGTCCTGGTTAGTATTAATGGTATTGTCCAGGTCAATAGAAATGGTATGGTCCTGGTCAGTAGTAATGGTATGGTCCTGGTCAGCAGTGATGGAATAGTCCTGGTCGATAGTAATGGTATGGTCAGGGTCCTCAGTAATAATGGTATGGTCCTGGTCAGTTGTAATGGTATGGTCCTGGCCAGTAGTAATGGTATGTTCCTGTTTAGTAGGAATAGTATGGGCCTGGTTAGTATTAATGGTATGGTCCTGGTCAGTAGTAATGTTATGGTTCTGGTCATTATTAACAGTATGGTCCTGTTTAGCATTAATGGAGATAGAGATAGGAGATACCATTTAATGATGTATTGTCAGAGAGGTTCTATTAGCCTAAAGAAGGCTTATTGGAACAGAAAAGTGTGGGAAGGAGGAGAAAAAAACAGAATCCTGCCTTACAAACCCAATTAGCCCCTGGAAACATCCCAACTCCACAGGTCACAAACCTAGCACATATATCAGCTACCACAGAGACCAGGACAGAAAGACCTGAGTGAATTTCACTGTGAATGATGTCAACGTCATAAAAAAATAAAATTCATTATCTTAATAGATCGACATTTGGCCCACAATGAAGTTAATCACGTTTTAAACTTGTATTTAACTTGATTCACTTTATGCTCTTGTTTCCATTTCTCCATGACTACTGATCTGACAGGATTTGAAGATTGGTCCTGAAGGAAAGGAAACTAGTGAAGGATGCCAGAAGGATGCCAGGAACACCATGTACAAATCTTGTAATATACAATGTAGGTACAGTGCATTCAGGAGTATTCACACCCTTTGACTTTTTCCACATTTTGTTGTGTTACAGCCTGAACTTAAAATCGATTAAATTTAGATTTTGTGTCACTGGCCTACACACAATACCCCATAATGTCAAAGTGGAATTGTGTTTTAAATAAAATATTAAAAGCTGAAATATCTTGAGTCAATAAGTATTCAATGCCTTTGTTAAGGCAAGCCTAAATAAGTTCAGGAATGAAACATTTGCTTAGCATAGTCACGTAATAAGTTGCATGGACTTACTCTATGTGCAATAATAGTGTTTAACATGATTTTTGAAGGACTACCTCATCTCTGTACCCCACACATACAATTAACTGTAAGGTCACTGAGACGAGCAGTGAATTTCAAGCACAGATTTAACCACAAAAGACCATGGAGGTTTTCCAATGCCTCGCAAAGGTCTGGGTAAAAAAAACAGACATTGAATATACTTTGAGCATGGTGAAGTTATTAATTACAATTTGGATGGTGTATTAATACACCCTTGTCACTACAAGGATACATGCGTCCTTCCTAACTAATTTGCCTGAGAGGAAGGAAACTGCTCAGGGATTTCGCCATGAGGCCAATGGTGACTTTAAAACAGTTAGTTTAATGTCTGTGATAGGAGAAATCTGAGGATGGCTCAATAACCTTATAGTTACTCAGACTGGTCTCATAGACTAGACGTAACATAGTAAGTGTAAATCCGGGATACTCAAATTAGTATGATATGTTACGTTTGTTTTTTATTTTTCATTTTTTATTTATTTTCTTAACCTTTATTTAACCAGGAAGGGCTTTGAGATTAAAATCTATTTTTCAAGAGCGCCCTGGCCAAGATAGGCAGCACCAAGTCATTACAAAAAAATTACATGAAAAATGTCATGTAATCTAGTAAAAACCATTGAATTCACAAGAGTACAAAACAGCAAATTAAAAACATTGACAGGTCAGGGAATCAGCCTCAAAATCCTTCATCAGTGATTTAAAAACACCAATCGGGACAAGTTCTTCCAATTTAAAAGTATTTTGTAAGGTGTTCCAAGACGATGGCGCAGAGTACATAAAAGCCCTTTTACCAAATTCAGTTCGGACATTTGGAACAGTTAGCAGGATGAAGTCCAGTGAACGAAGAGAGTATCCACCACATTTCTGAACAATAAAAATGCACAAATAAAAAGGTAGTAAACCCAAAATAGCTTTGTAAATAAAAGTATACCAGTGACTGAGCCTACGAGTGACTAGAGAAGGCCAGCCAACCCTGGTATACAAAGTGCAGTGGTGCGTAAGAGTTTTGCAGTTTAAAATAAATCTCAAAGTGCGATGGTAAAGAGTGTCAATTGATCTCAAACACTGAGCGGAAGCATTCATATATAAAATATCCCCATAGTCTAGTAAAGGCATAAATGTAGCTGATACTAGCCTCCTGGCTTCAAAAGAAAAACAGGCCTTATTCCTAAAATAAAATCCCAATTTCAGTTTCAATTTTTTTGTAAGTTGTTGAATATGCAATTTAAAAGAGAGGCCGTCATCAATTAAAATTCCATATATTTATATGAGGTTACAACCTCAATCTCCTTGCCCTGACAGGTAGGTGAAAGGTTCAGAGGTCTATTTCTTGCATTAGAAAACACCATTAGTTTAGTTTTGTCAGTATTGAGGATAAGCTTCAATTGACACAAGGTATGTTGAACAGTATGAAAAGCAGTTTGCGTGTTCTGGAAAGCTTTTGTAAAAGACGAGGCACAACAGTAAATAACAGTATCATCAGGATAAAAATGAAGTTGTGCATTTTGGACATTTTTGTCTAAATCATTTATTTAAATAGTGAATAAGAGAGGACCAAGTACAGAGCCTTGGGGCACACCATTCAAGACAGACAATTTAACAGACATAAACCCATCAAATTGAGTGCACTGAGTTCCATCAGACAGATAGTTAGCAAACCATGCAACTGCATGCAATCTCTGCCTTGGTATATAATGATCAACTGTATCAAAAGCCTTAGAGAGATCAAAAAAAAGTGAGACACAGTGCTGTTTTTTGTTAATGGCTTCAGTGATATCATTTAAAACCTTCATGGCTGCTGTGATTGTGCTATGCTTCTTTCTGAAGCCCGATTGGTACATTGATAAAATAGAGTTAATAAATAACACCTCTTAGCTGTTCACTTACAAGCTGTTAGCTGTTCACTTACAAGGGTTTCAAGTATTTTCACCAGGGGTGACAGCTTTGAGATTGGCCTATAATTATTTAAAAGAGTTGGATCTCCCCCTTTTAAAAGTGGTAGGACAAATGCTGATATCCAGATCTTTGTAATTTCATTGCATTCCAAGGTTAGATTGAACAGAGATGTAAGTGGTTCAGCTATGAAATCAGCTGCCAGATTTAAAAAGCAGGGATCCAAAAGATCAGGACCTGCAGGCTTTCTCTGATCTAAAGATTTCAGGGCTTTATGTACCACATGCACTGAGAATGGCAAAAAGCAAAAAGTTTGACCAGCTCTCACTGGTTCATCCACACAGGGTTGTACAGAGACAGAGGACACTGAATCAAACAGCCTACCAGATGATACAAAGTGCTCATTGAAACAATTCAGCATTTCAGTTTTGTCATATATAGCAATAGAGTCCTTCAAAACACATGACGGTAATTCATTAACATTATTCTTACCAGGCATAGACTTGGTTACATAAGACAGAAGGTTACTGAAGGCAAAACCAAAAGGAGAGTGATTGGTCAGGGTGGATGGGTAGGCATACAACGCGAACGTCTAGCAACCCAAACGTTTCGTGTTAAATCTCATCACGGACAACTTTAGCATTTTAGCAACTTTTCAACTACTTAATACTTTTTAGCTACTTTGCAACAACTTAGCATGTTAGCTAACTGTTCTCCTAACCCTAACCCTAACTCTTTAACCTAACTCCTAAACTGAATCCTAACCCTAACCTAACCCCTAGCCTAGCTAATGTTAGCCAGCTAGCTAATGTTAGCATTAGCCCCCTGGCTAACGTTAACCACAACAAATTAGAATTTGTAACATATCATGAGTTTTGCAAATTAGTAACATATTGTACGTTTTGGAAATTCATAACACATTATACAAATTTTCATTCATAACATATCAAACGAAATGGATGATGGACATCCACAAATGTATACATACCATACGAAACGTAACATATGATATTAAATGGAGCATTGCGGATTTACCTACAGAATAATATGAAATGCTCTGAGACCAGGTTGTCTAAATGACAGAGTGAAAAAAAGGAAGCCTGTTTGCAATAAGGCATTTAAAAAAAAGCATTTTAAAAAATGTGGCAAAGAAATTAACTCTATTCCGTTCATTTTTATCCTAAAACACTCCCTAGCCTTTGCCGATGACAAGCATACCCATACCATGATGCAGCCACCACTGTGCTTAAAAATATGAAGAGTGGTACTCTGATTTATTGTGTTCGATTTGCCCCAAACATAACACTTTTTTTAGTCAGGACATAAAGTTAAGCACAGGCAAAATCCTAGAGGAAAACCTGGTTCAGTCTGCTTTCCAGTTTTGACTTAAATCGTCTTGAAAATCTATGGCAAGACTTGAAAATGTGTATCTAGTAATGATCAACAACCAACTTGACAAAGCTTAAAGAACTGTAAAAATAATAATGTGCAAATTATGTAGAATCCAGGTGTGCAAAGCTCTTAGAGACCCAGAAAGACTCACAGCTGTAATCACTGCTAAAGGTGATTCCAACATGTATTGACTCAGGTGTGTGAACACTTATGTAAATTAGATATTTATGTTTTTGTCAAAGGAATTCAACAATTTCTATATGTGTTCATTAACCAATTCAATTTAAATCACTCACTGTCTGTTTCTCAGAATTTGTAAGATCCTTATTTGCATAAAATGGACAGAGCCCAGTCTACCAAAATTAGCCAATAGCATTTATTCTCGAGAGCGCTGATCCTAGTAACATGTACATCAGTTTATATATTACATATGACGTCATAGGTTTTAAAATGTCCTTCCTCCTCTCCGACCAGGACAAAGCAGCTTCAAAAGTTCATTCCAACTCACAAGCGCACATACCTGACACACTATATCTGGATTTACTCCTGAAGTCTCACCATAGTTTATTACCACTTAGCAGACAGTTCCAGATAAGGAAAACCTGGAGGGGCTCTCGCTGTCTTATTTTATCACCACAGAGTTATAGCTGAGTCGGTTCAAACATAGGTTAATGATCCTCTTTGCTTACTTTAGACACACACATACATTCCTTCTTCCACAATGGTTATCATTTCCAATACCCCTTGTCCATGCTACATAACCTCTTTCTTATGAACTAACATTATTAATCAGATATAATAAAACAGATATTGTAATTAGTTATAGTTCTATTTTAAATGTACACATTGTTTAGTCATTATTCATAAAATTCCTAACAGTTTTTCATTTTCAATACATTTGCAAACATTTCTCAAAACATGTTTTCACTTTTTCATTATGGGGCATTGTGTGTATGAGAAAGTAATATTTTTAATACATTGTTTTATTCAGGTTGTAACACAACAAAATGTGAAATAACTCAAGGTGTATGAACACTTTCTGAAGGCACTGTACACACACAGGGAGGTTTAACTGAAATAACTTAACATGATTAGCATTTATCATAAGCTTCAATTGCATCAGTGGTGCATTTAGCAACAACAAAAAATTGGTCAGAATTCTGTTCTATGCATTTAACAAAATAGGGCACCTTGTTTTGAAGGCATAGGCAGCAGAAATCACAATGTAAAAAGCATGTCAGAAGGACAAATTGGAGGCTATTGTTCTCAAATTTGAACACAAAATCCAATTTTCAAAAGTGCAAACAACAGTGTCTTTAATAGTAAGAAAGTTTAATAATCTCACTCAATAGTAAGTACAGCTCCCACAAGAGAAGAAAAAAATATAGTAATAAAGAACAATTTTACAATAAAACATTGTGACAGCGCTTTTTACAACATAATTGTTTGTACTTTGGTAGTGCAAATGTATTGTTATAGCAGGATGTCAAAGTGTCACCTTTTTAGAATGTCCATTAACATTTTCTGCCCTATAGTTGTGGAAACAATGAAAATCGAGGGAATACTTGATGGGAAATGGTTCATGAGATCAGTGATCATTTTCAGACCCTGTAAGGGAATGGAAATAAAATACATTCAAAAGAAATTAATAAATAAATATAACCAATGTTCTCATTGGAAAGTACCGTTCTGATACTTATCATTCAAAAGTCATTTTCAATCCCTTTCAGTGTCAGAGTTGTCCAAATTGAACACAGTGAAGCTACACCACCTTTGCTCTCCTCCTCCTCCTCCTCCTCCTCCTCCTCCTTCTCCTTCTCCTCCTCCTCCTCCTCCTCCTCCTCCTCCTCCTCCTTTCCTTTATTCAAGAGGATCAGCCTCAGGAAGTGACCTCAGAATCTGGTTCAGAGTCAGAGTTGTCCAAGTTGGACACTGTGAAGCTACACCACCTTTGCTCTCCTCCTCCTCCTCCTTCTCCTCCTCCTCCTCCTCCTCCTTCTACTCCTCCTCCTCCTCCTCCTCCTTTCCTTTATTCAAGAGGATCAGCCTCAGGAAGTGACCTCAGAATCTGGTTCAGAGTCAGAGTTGTCCAAGTTGGACACTGTGGAACTATACCACTCTTCTGTGCCCTCATCTTCATCCCATCCTTCTCTTCCTCCTCCCCCTGCTCCTCTCTCGGACAGCATCTCCATAGCTGCCTGGTGGTAAGGGTGTTTGCGTCTAGTGTGTCGACGCATGGTGTTGCGCTCTGCGAAGCGTGTGTGGCACAGCGGGCACTGGTAGGGCTTCTCTCCTGTGTGTACCCTCTGATGGCGCTGCAGCTCGCCTGCCTCCCTGAAACGCTTGGAGCAGATGGGGCACACAAAGTTCCTCTCGCCCGTGTGAATGTGCTTGTGTCTCTGTACAGGGTCAAAGAACAAGGGTCACGTTTGTTAGATAATACTATACATTCATGTTCATATATTATGATATGTTTATACCTACTTATTACATAGCAGTCATTACAAGATGAAATCTGAAATCGGACCTAGTTCCACTTCAAACACAATCAAAACAGATAACCTGCCTAAATGACTACCAACCCGTAGAACTCACATCTGTAGCTATGAAGTGCTTTGAAAGGCTGGTCATGGCTTTCCCACCTGGACAAAAGGCATACCTATTTGAGAATGCTATTCATTGACTACAGCTCAGCGTTCAACACCATAGTGCCCTCAAGCTCATCACTATGCTAAGGACACTGGGACTAAACACCTCCCTCTGCAACTGGATCCTGGACTTCCTGACGGGCCGCCCCCAGGTGGTAAGAGTAGGTAACAACACAGCCGCCACAATGATCCTCAACACAGGTGCCCCTCAGGGGTGCGTGCTCAGTCCCCTCCTGTACTCCCTGTTCACTCATGACTGCACGGCCAGGCACAACTCCAACACCATCATTAAGTTTGATGATGACACAACAGTGGTAGGCCTGATCACTAACAACGACGAGACAGCCTATAGGGAGGATGTCAGAGACCTGGCCGTGTGGTGCCAAGACAATAACCTCTCCCTCAACGTGATCAAGTCAAAGGAGCCTAGCGTCGTCCGACACATTGGTGCGGCTGGCTTCCGGGTTGGATGCGCGCTGTGTTAAGAAGCAGTGTGGCTTGGTTGGGTTGTGTATCGGAGGATGCATGACTTTCAACCTTCGTCTCTCCCGTTGTAGCTAAAACAATTGGATACCACAAAATTGGGGAGAAAAAGGGGTACAACTCAAAAACAAACAAAAAAAACTATCATGGTACAAACACCAAGACAGTCGTGAAGAGGGCACGACAATGCTTATTCTCCCTCAGGAAACTGAAAAGATTTGGCATGGGTCCTCAGATCCTCAAAAGGTTCTACAGCTGCACCATTGAGAGCATCCTGACTGGTTGCATCACTGCCTATGGTATGCAAGGCGTCGGAGCGTTCGGCTCAGTACATCACTGGGGCCAAGCTTCCTGCCATCCAGGACCTCTATACGGGGCAGTGTCAAAATTGTCAAAGACTCCAGCCACCCTAATCATAGACTGTTCTCTCTGCTACCACATGGCAAGCGGTACTGGAGCACCAAGTCTAGGTCCAAGAGAAAGTGGGAGAGCGCCCTGCGGGCTCAAACAACCAATCACAAACTAAACAGTTTTTACCCCCAAGCCTGAACATCTAATCACATGGCTACCCAGACGATTTGCATTGCTGCTACTCTCTGTTATTATCTATGCATAGTCACTTTACTTTCTTCCTACATGAACATATTACCTCAGTTACCTCTGTACCGGTACCCCCTTATTTTACTGCTGGTCTTTAATTTAATTATTTGTTACTTTTACTTCTTATTTGTATTATATTTTTAAACTGCATTGTTGGTTAGGGGCTTGTAAGTAAGCATTTCACTGTAAGGTCCTGTTGTATTCAGTGCATGTGACAAATAACATTTGATTTGATTTGAAAACAATATGTCATCATGAGCCCACCAAATCTCCACACCACAATTCAAACATTTATGAACAACTAAGCTCACCTGCAAATGGCTGGAGCGTTTGAAGGCCTTGCCACACTGCAGGCAGACATGGGGTTTGTTCTGAGAGTGGGTGATGGAATGACGCTCCAGGTCAGACAGGTAGTAGAAGATCCTGGGGCAGAGAGGGCAGTAGAGGACCCTTCGTGGCCCAGAGGAGGGAGAGGAGGCTGGGGACAGGGGGTCCAGAGGGTCCAGGGGGTTCAGGTTCCTGGGTTCGCTGGAGGGGAAGATGGGGGCAAGGGGAGGGGAGGGAGGAGCGGTGGCAGAGGAGAAGTAGAGATGGTCGTCCCATGGGAGGGAGGTGTGCTTTGACTCTGGGGCTTTTGATTGGTCGGATGCCTCCAAACTGAAGTCAAAGGACAGAGAAGGGGATTGCGGATGTGTAAAGGGAGGGGCTTTAGTAGGGGATGACCCATTTGGGACAGACTCCATTTGGGTTTCTTCAGTAGATAGTGACTGATGATCGGTGTTGGGGTCACAACAGTTTGGTTCAGTGTGTTTGTGAGGAGGTGAGCTGAGTAGAACTGCTTTAGAACTGCCATCAGCACTGGGCTGCTTGGAGGGAGGGGAGGAGACCACAGAGGGGGAGGTCAGGGGGGCGGGAAGGTTAACGCTGGAACTCTCTCTTGGTAGGATGGTAGGGGAGTTGTTGGGTGTCGTTCTAATAACTGGGTGAGAGGGATTGGCCGGGAGGGATGACACTGATGTGGCGAGCTGACCAGAAGAGAGAGAGAGAGAAAGAGGGGATGAAGAGGAGGCAGTGATTTGGGAGAGCTGACCGGTGGAGGGGTCAATGAGAGCAATGGGGGTGGAGGTAGAGAAAGACTGACCGGAGGAAGAGGTGGTGGAGGAGGAGAGGAGAAGGAACATAGAGGTAGAGGCACTGGGAGTGTTCTGGGTGAGGGAGAGGGGGAGAGAGAAGGCCAGGAGGCCTGGGTTGGCATCAGTCTTGGTTAAGGGAATGGAGGAGAGCTGGGGGGAGGAGGGGAAGAGGAGGATGGGGGTGTTGGAGGAGGGGTTAGTCAGGATCTGGATGGGCTGAGGGGGTTGGAGGTGTACAGCAGAACCAGAGGGTTGGGAAACAACAGCACTAGCCTCACTAACAGATTTCACATCTGAATCTAGAACCTTAGGGGGTTCCGCATTCTGTGAGAGTTCTGGGTTCTTTGAGTGTTCTGTATTTTTTAGAAGTTCTGACTTCTGTGAGGGTTTCATAGACGTAACAGGAGTGGGACATGTGTTTTCCTTGTGTGTGTGTGGAGTTTTTACTAAACCTCGGCTGAGGTAAGTGACCCATGCTGTGGTTATATGAGACGACCTGTCATCCTCTACCTCCAATGAGCTGGACTGCACCTTTGGCTGGCTTGGGGGGGGGTTGTCTGGCCTGGAAGAGTCCATTTGGGGCACTTTGTGCCCCTCAGGGGTGAGTGTGTATGGAATACCCTGGTCATCTATCAGGAGAAGACCTTCACTTTCAGAGTCTATGGAAGAGAGGGAGGTGAAAACGGAGGTAGAGAAGAACAAGGGAGACAAGAGAGGTGCCCCCAAAATGTCAGCTCCATCCATTCTCAATATAGAATCCTCTTCATCATCGCCATCATCTTCCTCTACTATGTCCCTATCTCCATCCCCCTCTACCTCATCTACCTCCATAAGCAGTGAGCTCTCATGCCAAAGGCTCCTCTCTTTAATCTCTCTCTTTTTAGGGAAGCTCAGATCCAATACTTCTCCCTCCTCTTCCTCTCTTCTCCCCCAAACTCCTTTCCCTGCCTCTGCTCTCTCTCCTCTATCCTCTCCTGGTCTCTCTTTTCCACCATGGCATCGACTAGGGGGTAGGAAAAGAGGGATCACTCTCTCATCCTCTCTATCTTTCCTTTCTTTCTCCCCCCTTATCCCTCCATCCCTCTCTGCCTTGGCTGTGTCGGAGATGAGAGGCGTTTCAGGGACAATGGGACTACCGTTCCTGTCTTGTGTAACATCCTTCTCTCCATCTCTCCTCTCATCCCTCTCTTCTGTCTCCATCCTGTAGAGAGGCTCCTCAGTGTGTTCTATCTCTTCAACACACACATCCTCCATCTGACCCGTAGCAGTCACAGTAGTGGAGGTCAGGGCATTTCAACTGGTCCCAGACCAAACAGCTCTGGCTTCTAAACCTACTCCCTTTAGAATCAGAGGGAGGCACGTCTTTGGTAGAGCTGAGAGCTGCAGAGTCTGTTGCATAATCCAGGAACGTCTGATTTGACTCTGATTGGTTGATCGCACACACCAGGAAGTCCAGTCTTGACTGTGATTGGTTGTTTGAGCCCGCAGGGCGCTCTCTCAGCCCCTCCTCGTTTGGCCTAAAAAGGTTTTGATTGGACACCTGTACTGGAGTACACCTGTATAAGGGAGAACTATTGGAGGTTACCTGGTGGGTAGGATAAGATCAAGGAGTCCACTGACTCCTCATGGATCTCTGGCACAGTCCCCGATCTCTTCAAGGATTGGCAGACACTCCTGTTATCTGAGCCACCATTGGTCAGAACCCCTGTCTGTTGAGAATCCATTTTGGAACATGCCTAAATCTGTAAAATGGGGATTCAATATTTTATCATCTTAACAAGATATGAATTAATACAATCAAATAATAAAAGGACTTGTCAATCAAATGACTATAGGCTTCATTGATAAGGAAGATGTCCTGAGGTGGCCAGGTGTCTTTATGCTGTTTCACAGGATATCAGAGCAGCAAAATGAGGAAGTTGATTAAATGAGTATCATGTTGTTAGAATATCTTACATGTTCTTTCATTGTGCATACTGAAATATGCCTAGACTCAAACTATTCACATAGACTAAATAGGCTATTATGAATTTTCTATTCTTGTTTTACTACAGGGCCTTCAGAAAGTATTCACACCCTTTGACTTTTTCCACATTTTGTTGTGTTAAAACCTGAATTGAAAATGGGTTAAATGTAGATATTTTTGTCACCGGCCTACCACACAATACCCCATAATGTCCAAGTGGAATTATCTATTTCAGTTTTACAAATTCATTAAAAATGAAAAGCTGAAATGTCTTGAGTCAATAAGTATTCAATCCCTTGGTTATGGCAAGTCTAAATAAGTCCAGGAGTAAAACATTGCTTAACAGGTCACATAAAAAATTGCAATAATAGTTTTTAACATGAATGATTACCTCATCTCTGTGCCCCAATTATCTCTAAGGTCCCTCAGTCGAGCAGTGAATTTCAAACACAGATTTAACCACAAATACCAGGGAAGTTTTCCAATGCCTCGCAAAGAAGGGCATCTATTGGTAAATGGGTAAAAAAAAGTCAATTTGAGCATGGTGAAGTTATTAATTACACTTTGGATGGTGTATCAATACACCCAGTCACTACAAAGATACAGGCGTCCTTCCTAACTCAGTTGCCAGAGTTTTCACCATGAGGCCAATGGTGACTTTAAAACAGTTACAGGGTTGAATGGTTGTGATAGGAGAAAAGTGAGGATGGATCAACAACATTGTAGCTACTCAACAATCCTAACCTAAATGACAGAGTGAAAAGAAGGAAGCCTGTCCAGAATACAAATATTCCAAAACATGAATCCTGTTTGCAACAAGGCACTAAGGTAATACTGCAAAAAATGTGCAATTCACTTTTTGTCTTGGATACCAAGTGTTTTGTTTGGGGCAAATCCAATACAACACACATTACTGAGTACCACTCTCCATATTTTCAAGCATAGTGGTGGCTGCATCATGTTATGGGTATGCTTGTAATCATTAAGGACTGCTGAGTTTTTCAGAATAAAAAAGCTACGGAATAGAACTAAGACAAAATACTAGAGGAAAACCTGGTTCAGTCTGCTTTCCACCAGACACTGGGAATTGAATTCACCTTTCAACAGGACAATAACCTAAAACACAAGGCCAAATCTACACGGGAGTTGCTTACCAAGAAGACAGTGAATGTTCCTGAGTGTCCGAGTTACAGTGTTGACTTAAATATGCTTGAAAATCTATGGCAAGCTCTGAAAATGGTTCTCTAGCAATGATCAACAACCAATTTGACAGAGTTAAAAGAATTTTGAAAAGAATAATGGGAAAATGTTGCACAATCCAGGTGTGGAAAGCTCTTAAGAGATGTACCCAGAAAGTCTCACAGCTGTAATTGCTGCCAAAGGTGATTTTAACAAAGGTGATTTTGACTCAGGGGGTTGAATACTTTTTAATTGAGATATTTTAGTGTTTTATTTTTCATTAATTTGTTTAAAAATATATTTAAAAACATGTTTGAATTTTTCTTCCACTTTGACATTACAGAGTATTTTGTGTAGATTGTTGGGGGGGAAACTGGCAATTAAAACCATCTTAATCGCACTTTGTAACACAACAAAATGTGTCAAAAGTCCAGGGGTGTGAATACTTTCTGAAGGTACTTTAGGTTAAATCATCCCCATCACCTAGATAACATCCCCACCACCACCTTCCACCTCATCATCGTTGTCATCACCATTACATTGTCATCATCATCAATGATCTTCATCATCATCATCAATAACATTATCATCATTCAAACCGGTTCCAATTCCTGCTATTATCTCAATAACTTGAGGCGATTTTTGTTTTAAAGGCTACAGCGTGTGGTCTCATGTTCTACAATCATTGATTACCTTATATGCTTAATTGCTATGATTGTCAATCTTAAAAATGTAACGCAACATGCGTAAATTACGCACATGTTTGCATTACATTTGCTGTTATTATGGACTTCACTGGTTTTATATAATTTGCTTAACCGGGCTCTAAACAAAGTCGCCAATATACTACATAGCATGAACGCGACAGTCTGCAGTGGAGGGTTCAAGAGAGCATGATGTCAGCGAAATCATACTATCCGGGGGTAAAGCCCATTTTTTCTTTCGATTTCAGAATTTCATTTGTCTGCCATAGTCTATTACAAAATAAGACATTCGTTAAATATCTGGCAACGGGTTTGGGTCGACATCATATTTGTTTTCCTCCATTCGAACCCTTATCCATCCTTGTACTGTATTTATGTTGGAATAAAAAGTGTCGCTGTTCATGGGAGACGCCATTGCGCGCAGTCCGAGGTCCGAATAGCCAAACCCTGTTTCATATCTGTGGATGTACTGCGCATCAATGGACACGACACTCGAACCTGGGACAATGTTTGCTAACTGCATTTAATGTAATATATTCTGATCACTTATTTTAAATGACGCCGCGGTATTTGTCTAAATTATGTTGATATTTTTGCCGTAATTAACTGCCCTTGCTGTCTATGCACCCACAACCAGCCATTTTACAAGTCGAGGGTTCGAGCCCTGTAGGGAGCGCAGCCCGACAGCTGGCAGAAAGGGCGATGTAGGAAACTTTACCGGCATATTGTAATTTATTTCACTAACTTAATTGTCTGGACATACACTTGTCAATATAACAGGTGTGGGATGCGCCCGGTATACTGCCCATACATTTAAAACTGGATAATAAACTACATACTCCACCCATAAGTCACTCTCTGCATAGACACTGGCTTACCCGAGCTGTGGATACTTCCGGAAGACCAAATATGAATGAGAGGCGGACTAGTTAGGAGTGGAGATTCTGCGCGCTGCCTGCTCCGGGAGCAGAGAGAGGTGGGAGCTCATGGCGTCGCAGCATTCGGCTTCGGTTAATTCTATCTGGGATCCTTGGGCCGTCCTAACTTTAACCCCTACCCATACCTTAATTAACCCTTAACCAAATGTAAACTTTAATGGGGTAGAGACGTCCCAAGGATCCCAGATAGCAAGGACCATTCTGGGTCCGACTAGACTCAATCCATGTTGAGTAAACAGTGGGCAGCTACTGCATATGGTACGAGATCAGATCATATCACCATTTAATCCAAGGGCATGTAACCTTAGAAAATGCAAAAGATGGATCTCCGTGTGTGTGTGTGTGTGTGTGTGTGTGTGTGTGTGTGTGTGTGTGTGTGTGTGTGTGTGTGTGTGCATGCTCGTGTGGGAGCGAGAGAGAGAGTTATCAGGGTGTCCTAATTGTTGTGAGAATCAAGTGTTCATCTCTATACAAATAAAGAAGAAAGGTCAATATTCTACCTACACTCTCTCTGTCTCTCCCACACACACACACACACACACACACACACACACACACACACACACACACACACACACACAAACACACACACACACACACACACACACACACACACACACACACACACACAGTGGGCCCTGGGTGTATCAGTTAGGACTCACCTCTTCAGTAGGTCACTGCACTCCAGGTGCTGTTGGGCTGGCAGGTGACCCGGTTGGGTCCATCCAGCAGGTGGTTCTTCTTACAGAGGTAATAGATGGCATCACCCACATCGTACTCAGTCCTCTGTACCGCCACCAGGTACCCCTGGTTCACCTCCTGGGGGGGGCGGGCACCACACCCCTGGAACAGGAGAGAGAGGGTCACTGTATATCAATTGGCAAGAGATGTTATTCTCTGTTTAGGCCAAAAGGTGGCAGTAAAGCACTATGAAACATAACAACCGACATTACAGTCTCTCTCACACATAAAAAGACACACACACACAAAGTAGAACGATTTCAAGTGCAGAGTACAATAACCTCCTCCGCAAAATACACAAATACACACACTCACACTCAAAAGGCCCAATCCATCCACCCACACGCCAACCATCAAATTCCATGGCTCTGATGCTCTCCCTCTGCTTGCTCTCTCTCTCTATCAAACACTATATATTATAAAACACACACACATACTTTGACAGATGGGCTGAGGGTACTGCCAGGTCTGATCAATATTACAGAGATTCTCACTGTTTCCCACCAGCTCCCTGGGGAGAAAATGGGGGGAGGGGGAGCGGGAGAGAGACAGAGTGAGAGGGGGTGGTTATTATTTGCCAGCAGCATACCACCCTGCACACCACTGCTGGCTTGCTTCTGAAGCTAAGCAGGGTTGGTCCTGGTCAGTTCCTGGATGGGAGACCAGATGCTGCTGGAAGTGGTGTTGGAGGGCCAGTAGCAGGCACTCTTTCCTCTGGTCTAAAAAAATATCCCAATGCCCCAGGGCAGTGATACTGTCCTGTGTAGGGTGCCGTCTTTCGGGTGGGAAGTTAAACTGCTGTGTCCTGACTCTCTGAGGTCATTAAAGATCCCATGGCACTTATCGTTAAGAGTAGGGGTGTCAACCCCAGTGTCCTGGCTAAATTTCCAATCTGGTCACCTAATAATCCCCAGTTTACAATTGCCTCATTCATCCCCTGTAACTATTCCCCAGGTTGTTGCTGCAAATGAGAACATGTTCTCAGTCAACTTACCTGGTAAAGTAACAGATTAAAAATAGATATGTCTAATTGACTGGTAATACACTAAGCGGTGAAGCAGGGGTTAAATGTTTCAGAAAGTGTGTATTTTGCATACAATACATGATTCCAACTGACATATGCATTGGGATGTGATACATTATTAGATGTGAGTCAGTAAAAAGCATATTAATGGCCTAGTTAACAACAGTAATGCAGACAGCCCAGTCTCTACATAATGAAGTTACTCCACTTCCACCCCTTACCATCCATCTCTCTCTATCCTTTGTCTGCCATCCTGTCTCTCGCTCTCCCACCCTGCCTCTTCTAACCTCTCTAGCTTGCATCCCTAACTTCTCCCTCTCTCACCCTCCCTCCCTCTCTCTCTCTCTCTCTCTCTCTCTCTCCCTCCCTCTCTCACCCTCTCTCTCCCTCCCTCTCTCTCTCTCCCTCCCTCCCTCCCTCCCTCCCTCTCTCTCTCTCTCTCTCTCTCTCTCTCTCTCTCTCTCTCTCTCTCTCTCTCTCTCTCTCTCTCTCTCTCTCTCTCTCTCTCTCTCTCTCTCTCTCTCTCTCTCTCTCTCTCTCTCTCTCTCTCTCTCTCTCCCTCCCTCCCTCCCTCTCTCTCTCTCTCTCTCTCTCTCTCTCTCCCTCCCTCTCTTACCCTCCCTCCCTCTCCCTCTCCCTCTCTCTCTCTCTCTCTCCCTCCCACTCTCTCCCTCCCTCTCTCACCCAGACAGACAGGTGTAGCGAATGGTTGTTCCAGCGACTGTGGATCCATCGATGCTGAAGGTGTTGGTCAACTCCTCAGGTAAAGGACATGAGACCTGGGGGGAGGTGGGGGCTACAGAGGGGGCAGACGTAGACGCACATGAGGGAGGGAGGAGGGAAGAGAAGGGTGGAAGAGCGAGGGAGTAGAGAGGGACAGAGAGAGGGAGGAGGGAGAGGGTGAGGGAAAGGGAGAGTGAGAAGCACATCTGTAACAAAAGACATTTGTACATTCTGTTCAACTGATTCACACACACACACACACACACACACACACACAGGGTGCTGATTATATTTTGCAGTGCCTTCAGAAAGTATTCACACTCCTTGACTTACTCCATATGTTGTTGTGTTACAACCTGAAATTAAAATGGATTCAATTTAGATTTTGTGTCATTGATCTACACACAATTTCCCATCATGTGGAATTATGTTTTTATACATTTTTGCTAATTAATGAAAAATTCAAAGCTGAAAGGTCTTAAGTCAATAAGTATTCAACCCCTTTGTTATAGCAAGCCTAAATAAGTTCAGGAGTAAACATTTGCTTAACAAGTCACATAATAAGTTGCATGGAATAACTCTGTGTGGAATAATGGTGATAATTAACATGATTTTTGAAGGACTACCTCATCTCTGTACCCCACACATACAATTATCTATAAGGTCCCTCAGTCGAGCAGTGAATTTCAAACACAGATTCAACCACAAAAACCATTGAGGTTTTCCAATGCCTTGCAAGGGTCTGGGTAAAAAAAAAGCAGATATTGAATATCCCTTTGAGCATGGTGAAGTTATTAATTACACTTCAGATGGCGTATAAACACAATCAGTCACTAAAAAGATTCAGGCGTCATTCCTCAGTTGCCAGAGAGGAAGGAAACCGCTCAGGGATGTCAACATGATGCCAATGGTGACTTTAAAACAGTTTGTCACACCCTGATCAGCTTCACCTGTCCTCTTTATTGTCTCCACCCCCTCCAGGTGTCGCTTGTTTTCCCTAGTGTATTTATCCCTGTGTTTCCTGTCTCTCTGTACCAGTGTATTTATCCCTGTGTTTCCTGTCTCTCTGTACCAGTGTATTTATCCCTGTGTTTCCTGTCTCTCTGTACCAGTGTATTTATCCCTGTGTTTCCTGTCTCTCTGTGCCAGTGTATTTATCCCTGTGTTTCCTGTCTCTCTGTGCCAGTGTATTTATCCCTGTGTTTCCTGTCTCTCTGTGCCAGTGTATTTATCCCTGTGTTTCCTGTCTCTCTGTGCCAGTGTATTTATCCCTGTGTTTCCTGTCTCTTTGTGCCAGTGTATTTATCCCTGTGTTTCCTGTCTCTCTGTACCAGTGTATTTATCCCTGTGTTTCCTGTCTCTCTGTGCCAGTGTATTTATCCCTGTGTTTCCTGTCTCTCTGTACCAGTGTATTTATCCCTGTGTTTCCTGTCTCTCTGTGCCAGTGGATTTATCCCTGTGTTTCCTGTCTCTCTGTGCCAGTGTATTTATCCCTGTGTTTCCTGTCTCTCTGTGCCAGTGTATTTATCCCTGTGTTTCCTGTCTCTCTGTGCCAGTGTATTTATCCCTGTGTTTCCTGTCTCTCTGTGCCAGTGTATTTATCCCTGTGTTTCCTGTCTCTCTGTGCCAGTGTATTTATCCCTGTGTTTCCTGTCTCTCTGTGCCAGTGTATTTATCCCTGTGTTTCCTGTCTCTCTGTGCCAGTGTATTTATCCCTGTGTTTCCTGTCTCTCTGTGCCAGTGTATTTATCCCTGTGTTTCCTGTCTCTCTGTGCCAGTGTATTTATCCCTGTGTTTCCTGTCTCTCTGTACCAGTGTATTTATCCCTGTGTTTCCTGTCTCTCTGTACCAGTGTATTTATCCCTGTGTTTCCTGTCTCTCTGTGCCAGTGTATTTATCCCTGTGTTTCCTGTCTCTCTGTACCAGTGTATTTATCCCTGTGTTTCCTGTCTCTCTGTGCCAGTGTATTTATCCCTGTGTTTCCTGTCTCTCTGTGCCAGTGTATTTATCCCTGTGTTTCCTGTCTCTCTGTGCCAGTGTATTTATCCCTGTGTTTCCTGTCTCTCTGTACCAGTGTATTTATCCCTGTGTTTCCTGTCTCTCTGTGCCAGTGTATTTATCCCTGTGTTTCCTGTCTCTCTGTGCCAGTGTATTTATCCCTGTGTTTCCTGTCTCTCTGTGCCAGTGTATTTATCCCTGTGTTTCCTGTCTCTCTGTGCCAGTGTATTTATCCCTGTGTTTCCTGTCTCTCTGTGCCAGTGTATTTATCCCTGTGTTTCCTGTCTCTCTGTGCCAGTTCGTCTTGTATGTTTCCAAGTCAACCAGCGGTTTTCCACGTACTCCTGCCTTTTCTATTCTCTTTTTCTAGTCCTCCCGGTTTTGACCCTTGCCTGTTCTGGACTCTGTACCCGCCTGCCTGACCATTCTGCCTGCCTTGACCACGAACCTGTCTGCCACTCTGTACCTCCTGGACTCTGATCTGGTTTTGACCTTTTGCCTGTCTACAACCATTCTCTTGCCTACTCATTTTGTATTATTAAACATTGTATGACTCCCACCATCTGCCTCCTGTGTCAGCATCTGGGTCTCACCTTGTGTCATGATACAGTTAGAGTGTAATGGCTGTGATAGGAGCAAACTGAGGATGGATCAACAACATTGTAGTTACTCGACAAAACTAATCTAAATGACAGAGTGAAACAAAGGAAGTCTGTACAGGATGAAAATATTCCAAACATGCACCCTGTTTGCAATAAGACACTGAATAATTAATACTGTATTATATGTTTGGGGCAAATCCAACACAAACACATCACTGAGCACCAGTCTTCATATTTTCAAGCATAGTGGTGGCTGCATCATGTTATGAGTATACTTGTCATCGGCAAAGACTAGGGAGGTTTTTTGAATAAAAATAAAATGAATAGAGCTAATCACAGGCAAAGTAAAAAGAGAACCTGTTTCAGTCTGCTTTCCAACAGATACTGGGAGACAAATCGCCTTTCAGCAGGACAATAAACTAAACTGCAAGGCCACTGGAGTTACTTACTAAGATAAGATGACGTTGAATCTAAGTAACCTAGTTACAGTTTTGACTTAAATCGGCTTGAAAAATGTCTAGCAATGATCAACAATGAACTTGACAAAGCTTGAAGAATTTAAAAAAGAATAATCGGCAAATATTGTACAATCAAGGTTTGCAAAGCTATTAGTCTCACAGCTCACAGCTGTAGTTGCTGCCAAAGGTGATCTAACATGTATTGACTATATTTCTCTAATCAAAATATAGTATTTTTCATTAATAAAAAAAAAACATGTTTCTTCCACTGAGACATTACTCTGTGTAGTATTTTGTGTAGATTGTTGGCAAAAAAAAATCTATTAAATCTATTTTAATCCCGCTTTGTAACACAACAAAATGTGGAAAAAGACAAGGGGTGTGTGAACTTTCTGAAGGTCCTGTATGTCATTCACTGGTGGTGCCTATGTGCTGTTGAGCATAATACCATTCATAGCCTACACACATACAGAAACACACATTGTTGAAAGACACACATATCAGCATGTAACTAATGTGCATGATAGGGTTCATAGAAAATACAGGAACACAACATGCAAATACACACACAGACAAACACACACACAGAGCAGTGTTTAGCTAATGTGAATAATGGGATTGAGAGAAAGTTAACAGCTGGAGTGCATTCGGAAAGTACTCAGATGCCTTTCTCCACATTTTGTTACATTAGTTTTATTTTAAAATATATATATTTTAAATGTGTTCCTCATCAATCTACACCCATAATGACAAAATGAAAACAGGTTTTTAGACATTTTAGATATTTTATTAAAAGTAAAAAACAGAAATACCTTATTTACATAAGTATTCAAACCCTTTGCTATGAGACTCGAACTTTAGCTCAGGTGCATCCTGTTTCCATTAATCATCCTTGAGATGTTTCTACAACTTCACTGGAGGCCACCTGTGGTAAATTCAATTGATTGGACATTATTAGGAAAGGCACACACCTGTAAAACACACCTGTAAAAAATAAGGTCCCACAGTTGACAGTGCATGTCAGAGCATAAACCAAACCATGAGGTCAAAGGAATTGTCCATAGAGCTCTGAGACAGGATTATGTCGAGGCACAGATCTGGGAAGGGTACCAAAAAATTTATTTAGCATTGAAGGTCCTCAAGAACCCAGTGGTGTAAGAAGTTTGGAACCACCAAGACTCTTCCTAGAGCTGGCCGCCAAGCCAAACTGAACAATGGGGGGGAGAAGGGCCATGGTCAGGGAGGTGACCAAGAACACGAGGGTCACACTGACAGAGCTCCAGAGTTCCTCTGTGGAGATGGGAGGACCTTCCAGAAGGACAACCATCTCTGCAACACTCCACCAATCATGCATTTATGATAGAGTGGCCAGACAGGAGTCACTCCTCAGTAAAAGGTACATGACAGCCGACTTGGAGTTTGACAAAAGGCACATGAATACTCTCAGACCATGAGAAACAAGATTCTCTGGTCTGATGAAACCAAGATTGAACTCTTTGGCCTGAATGCCAGGAGTCACATCTGGAGGAAACCTGGCACCAACCCTACGGTGAAGCATGGTGGTGGCAGCATCATGCTATGGAGATGTTTTTCAGAGGCAGGGACTGAGAGACTAGTCAGGATCGAGGCAAAGATGAACGGAGCAAAGTACAGTGAGATCCTTGATGAAAACCTGCTCTAGAGCTCTCAGGACCTCAGACTGAGGAGAATGTTCACCTTCCAACAGGACAACAACCCTAAGCACACAGCCAAGACAACGCAGGAGTGGCTTCGGGACAAGTGACGGAAGGACCTTGAGTGGCCCGGCAAGAGCCCGGAATTTAACCCAATCAAACATCTCTGGAGAGACCTGAAAATAGCTGTGCAGCAACACTCCCCATCCAACCTGACAGAGCTTGAGAGGATATGCAGAGAAGAATGGGAGAAACTCCCCAAATACAGGTGTGCCAAGCTTGTTGCGTCATACCCAAGAAGAGTTGAGGCTGTAATCGTGCTTCATCAAAGTACTGAGTAAAGGGTCTGAATACTTACGGAAATGTCATATTTCAGTGGGGGGGGGGTTCTAAATTTGCCTAAACGTCTAAAAAAACTTTTTTTGCTTTGTCATTATGGGGTATTGTGTGTAGACTGATGAAGGGGAAAAAAACAATGTAATCCATTTTAGAATAAGCCTGTAACCTAACAAAATGTGTAAAATGTTAAGGGGTCTAAATACTTTCTGAATGTACTGTAGGTGTGAGATGACAAAGCAGACAGGGAGAAGTGGAATGGGGGGGACTCCTCTTCAGGATACATAGCGGTCAACACATCACAACATAACTGGCCAGGTGACTCATATAACAATAACCTTTGTAGGTTAAAGGTGTTGCAGGTAGTCATAGCTATGAGTCAGGAAAATGAATATCCTCTGTGAAAACAGGAATCTGAAAATAGATTATGGTAACTAGCTGATAAGCATGCATACTGCTGCAGAGAGAGAGAGAGTGACAGAGTGACAGCGAGAGAGAGTGACAGAGTGACAGAGAGAGAGCAAGAGTGTTATAGAGTGACAGAGTGACAGAGAGAGAGAGACAGTAGCAGAGAGAGAGAGAGAGATTGACAGAGTGAGAGAGAGATTCACTTTATATATTATCTACCTTACTTGCTTTGGCAATGTTAACACATGTTTCCCATGCCAATAAAGCCCTTGAATTGAGAATTGAGAATTGAGAGACTGAGAAAGAGAGAAAGAGATGCGGCATTAGTTGTGTAATCGCATGGATGGCTCATTCCTGGAAGTATGAGAGCCTCTCGTTCGTGGAAATATAAATATCAAGAGAGGCTCTTTGTAGGGGAGTTGAAGTGGCCTCAGATTTATAGGGAGGGATGTTCGATGGGTATTGTGATATGCAGAGTAACGACAGCAGGTAGAGAGAAGCTCTCTTCTGTGTAAAACTCTCCCATAGACACACATGAGCAACATCAAAAGGGGTCAGTTCACTGAGTGTCTTTGAAATATATCTAATCCTGTACGTAGCTATATAAATTCTGTATGGGCAGGGTGAGTGAGTTGAGTGTGTGGCTGTATGGGGAGTGAGTGTGAGTGCCTGGAGCTGGGTTGATTCAGTGTTCTAACTGTGGCCCTCCTCTCTCTGTGTGCTCTCCAGCCTCCCTCCCTCCCTGCCTGCCTCCCACACAGCCAGGGCCCAGTGTGAAACTACTGTTGGCTGACAGGTAGCTCTGTCTTAAAGGAGTGATAGTGAAAGCAGAGAGATGTCCATAGATGACCAGGTGGTCAAAGCTGTGCACCTCTTTCTCGGTCAAGTCCACCCCATGCGCGCACACACACACACACACACACACACACACACACACACACACACACACACACACACACACACACACACACACACACACACACACACACACACACACACACAGCCCAGTTCTGCTTCAACAAACAAACACACTAAATAGCCCAGAGCTGCTTGCTTGTCCTTGGCTCTCTCTGGGGGGAGAGACCTTATCAGGGGCCTCTCAGATGGAAAGGAATGAGAGGAGAAGAGGATGAGAGTAAGAGAGGATGAGAGAGGAGAGGAGAAGAGGGAACAGCATGGCCCAAAGCTGCATGAGCAAGAGAGCTCTCTGACTGTGATCCGTCGCCCACACACACACACACACACAGCTCTTTGACACTTTATCTGTGATCCACCTCCCACACACATTCAATATATACACAAAATCTCTTCCTTTCTCTCGCCCCCCTCTCTCTTCCCCCCTCTCTCGCTCTCTCTCTCTCTCTCTCTCTCTCCCCCCTCTCCCCCCTCTCTCTCGCCCCCCCTCTCTCTCCTCACCCTTTCTCTCCCCCCCCCCCCACTCTCTGTCTCTCTCTCTTTCTTAAACTCACACACATACACACATCTATTTGACACCCTGACAGTGATCTACCGCCCACTGCCTCTCAATAAGCACGATGTAGCACAGCTCGAATACACACAGGAAGACACTCAGCCAACCTACTGCCTGTCTCTGTGAAGGAGCTCTGTGAGACTGGGACATGGACACACACACACACACATGCACACACACATACACACATACACACACACACAAACATATCACACTATGAGTACACACACACACAAACACAAACATATAACACTATGAGTACACACACACACACAAAAATGCACAGAGGACACGAATGCATGCAGACCTTCATACTCTTAAAATACACACTTGACTCACACACTGAAACACACAACAGTTAAATAAAGGTTAAAAGAACCCAGCCAGGAGGAGATGAAGACTAGAACATGCTCGTTCACCCTATCTGGCACAGACACTGTGAACTAATCAAGCCCTGCCTCTCTCTGGACTGCAGTCCTAGTATCAACAGCTGATAGTTCCGTTGCTAAGGCAATTTAGAGAATGGGCCCTGGTTACACAATGTCTCAGTCTATGCAAACAGACAAACTGCCAACAAAATAACACCATCACAGAGGGCCTCATTCCTGAGGTACACACACACACACACACACACACACACACACACACACACACACACACACACACACACACACACACACACACACACACACACACACACACACACACACACACACACACACACACACACACACACACACACACACAGAGAGAGTGAGAGACACCTAGAACCTAAAAGGGTTCTCCTATGGGGGCAGCTGAAGAACCCTGGAGAAAATAACCCTTTTTGAAAAACTACTTCTGGGAAAAAAGATAAATAGAATAGAATATGATGTAACACATAGAAATGGACTGAATAGACCAGAGGGAGTGAATTATGTTTTATTCCATTCACTGTGCAGTATTTGCTTTCCATTCCATTCTTTGGGTGCGGCAGGTAGCCTAGCGGTTAAGAGTGTTGAGCCAGTAACTCCCTTGAGCAAGGCAGATAATCCCCCAACAACACCTGCTCCCCGGGTGCCAATGACATGGCACCCTGATTCAGAGTGGTTGGGTTAAATGAGGAAGACACATTTCAGTTGAATTCATTCAGTTATGTTACTAACTAGGTACCCCCTTCCTTTCCCCTTCCCTATTTCCAGGGTACTTCTAATGAGCAGATATAATGTTATCTAAATTGCATCCAGAACATATCTGCCTCTCTGCTCTGTTCTTGTACCCACCTGTGCAGTTGGGATCATCACTGCTCCATTGTCGGTCGCCTTGGCAACGACGGATGGCTGCATCCAAGCCATTGGGCAACATGTAGCCTGTGTCACAACGCACCTCGAGGAGGGCAGAGAAGGAGGGAGTGGGAGAGAGGAGGGAAGCAACAAACTGAAAAGGCACTTCCAGATGGGGCATCACTGGTAATGATGTAAAGCCATGTTGAGTGCCCTCATTTCCTCATTTGGAACACACATGAATATGTGCAATGGTTAAAATAATTATCCCTCGCAGCTAAGGCTCAACTGACAAACCAGAACACACACGTACCTGGAGCCACACAGCTGAGGTCCAACAGACAAACCAGAACACACACACGTACCTGGAGCCACACAGCTGAGGTCCAACAGACAAACCAGAACACACACACGTACCTGGAGCCACACAGCTGAGGCCACACTGACAAACCAGAACACACACACGTACCTGGAGCCACACAGCTGAGGCCACACTGACAAACCAGAACACACACACGTACCTGGAGCCACACAGCTGAGGACACACTGACAAACCAGAACACACACACGTACCTTGAGCCACACAGCTGAGGCCACACTGGCCGTCACAGACACTGGCGCTTGTTGCCACAGTCCTTGTCCTGTGTACAGGGTTTTGGACACGTCCTTCTCCGCTCGTTACCCAGCAGCCTCTCTGGACACGCATCAGATGCCTGGACTAGGAGAGAGACAGAGGTGGAGAGATGTGGCCCTCTAGCTCAGTTGGTAGAGCATGGTGAATGCAACGTAAGCATGGTGGGTTTGATATCCGGAACCACCCAAATGAGAAAACGTTTTTTATGTCTGCAAGTCACTTTGGATAGAAGTGTCTACTAAATGGCATATATTATTATATTATGTCAGAGGTCGTCAACCTTTTCTTGCCCAGGGACCCCCTCCCAGGCAAACCGGCCCCCCAGGGACCCCCTCCCAGGCAAACCGGACACCCAGGGAACCCCTCCCAGGCAAACCGGCCACCCAGGGAACCCCTCCCAGGTAAACCGGCCACCCAGGGACCCCCTCCCAGGCAAACCGGCCACCCAGGGACCCCCTCCCAGGCAAACCGGCCACCCAGGGACCCCCTCCCAGGCAAACCGGCCACCCAGGGACCCCCTCCCAGGCAAACCGGCCACCTAGGGACCCCCTCCCAGGCAAACCAGCCACCCAGGGAACCCCTCCCAGGCAAACTGGCCACACAGGACCCCCTCCCAGGTAAACCGGCCACCCAGGGACCCCTCCCAGGCAAACCGGCCACCCAGGGAACCCCTCCCAGGCAAACCGGCCACCCAGGGAACCCCTCCCAGGCAAACTGGCCCCCCAGGGAACCCCTCCCAGGCAAACTGACCACCCAGGGAACCCCTCCCAGGCAAACTGGCCACACAGGACCCCCTCCCAGGTAAACCGTCCACCCAGGGTCCCCCTCCCAGGCAAACCGTCCACCCAGGGACCCCCATCATACGTTAGCCCCCCAAATAAATTGCATGTCTTGTCTTATCATCAGGTGAATGACAATGGCAAGGAGAAGTAATCAGTATTTTAAAATTAATAGATCTGATAGACTGTTTTTCATTATGTTGACCTCTCCACATTGTAACGGGAAGAGGAAGTGTAAACTCTATCATAGCCTTTTAGCTAGAAAGGTCACTCCAAACACATTTTCACTAATAGCTGCTGTTTAGCTGGTTATACAAAGTTTAGCCCTGTGTTGGGAGAAATGTATGTCCAAGACAAGTCAAGAAAGCTTACTTTCTTAATTGGCTCCAATAAGTGTAATTTTCTCAATATTAGGAGTTGAGAAATAAAGTTGGCATCATTAGATAGAAGATATTCTCCTATTTTCTACTGTTGATATGTAATTCAAAATTCCTACCAGAAAACCTACCAGCATTTTTACACTTGCTCCTGTCTGTTCTAGTTCTAGCCTGCCCTAACCCTGAGCCTGCCTACCATTCTGTACCTTGTCACACCATACTGTATTATTGACTCCTGCCTGCTCTGACCCTGAGCCTGCCTGCCGTTCTGGGCCTTTCACACCCTATCTGGATTACTGACCTCTGCCTGCCCTTGACCTGTCGTTTTGCCTGTCCCTGTCCTAGTAATAAACTTTTGTTACATCGACACTGTCTGCATCTGGGTCTTACCTGAAACGTGCCATGTACAGAATATAAATATTCCCAAAATGCATCCTGTTTGCAACAAGGCACTAAAGTAAAACTGCAAAACAATCGGCAAACTAATTCACTTTTTCCTGAATACAAAGCGTATTTTGGGGCGTGGTGCAGTGGTCTAAGACACTACATCTCAGTGCAAGAGCCGTCAATGCAGTACCTGTTTCGAATCCAGGCTGCATCACATCCGGCCGTGATTGGGCGGCGCACAATTGGCCCAGCGCCGCCCAGGTTAGGCTGGGGTAGGCTGTCATTGTAAATAACAATTTGTTCTTAACTGGCTTGCCTAGTTAAATAAAAATAAATTGTACAATCCAGGTGTGCAAAGCTCTTAGAGACTTACCCAGAAAGATCCACAGCTATAAGGTGATTTGAATGTATTAACTCAGGGGTGTGAATACTTAAGTAAATTAGATATTTCATTTTCAATAAATTTGCATTTTCAACATTTCTAGAAAAGTGTAATAGTCCAGGAGTATGAATACCCACTGGAGGCACTGTAGATAGATGAATCAAACCTGGAATGGAGTACCTTGCCCAGGAGAGTGAAATGGAGAGGTCGGAACATGAAATCATGGTTGAAATGTGAACTGAAGTTGAAGTTGGAATCAGATGGGGCCTTTTTTCTATCAAACCTGGTACCCAGGTTTTCAAAGAGGACAATTTTCTTCTAGAACATTTGTAGGGATTCATGTACTCAGGTAAGCAAAGGTTACTGTGATGTGTAGAATGTAAACCTGGTTATAGTTTGATAGAATAGGGGCCTAAATCTGATTCCAATTGGGCATCTAGTTCTGTGATTTCATCTCTTCCTAGGAATCCATTGTATTTTTCTTCCATGTGTTTAACATAAAACACATCATTAATTCATATCCGCAAAACAGCATGGACTGTAGCCCAGCACGCACACACACACAAACACACACACAGAGAGAGACACGCCCTTAATGTACAGCACATCTGGAACAGAAAAAGAGGGGTCCCCCAACTCGTGTTCTCTCATGCTGACAACTGCACATGTGTGACCAATTAACAACATATATTCATATACTGTACACACAGGTGGACACAGGGGGACACACATACTACATACACACAACTGTGCAAACACACATACACAGACATTGTCTCTCATACAGCTGCAGTACACTGCCCTACCATAGCTGCAAGTAGGGGTGCTGAGGGTGCTGCAGTACACTGCCCTACCATAGCTGCAAGTAGGGGTGCTGAGGGTGCTGCAGTACACTGCCCTACCATAGCTGCAAGTAGGGGTGCTGAGGGTGCTGCAGTACACTACCCTACCATAGCCACAAGTAGGGGTGCTGAGGGTGCTGCAGTACACTGCCCTACCATAGCTGCAAGTAGGGGTGCTGAGGGTGCTGCAGTACACTGCCCTACCATAGCTGCAAGTAGGGGTGCTGAGGGTGCTGCAGTACACTACCCTACCATAGCTGCAAGTAGGGGTGCTGAGGGTGCTGCAGTACACTGCCCTACCATAGCTGCAAGTAGGGGTGCTGAGGGTGCTGCAGTACACTGCCCTACCATAGCTGCAAGTAGGGGTGCTGAGGGTGCTGCAGCACCCCCTGAAAAATATAAATGTAAAAAATAAATGCAAAATTGGTGAACTGGGCCTTTATTACTCCTGTATAAGTGGGGAAATTCACTTACAAATGCAAATGCATTCAATAAGTTTGCAGTCAGGAGTGTATCCGCATGCCCCAACCATAACACACAACCAAAACCACAGCCTATGTCAATACAACAAAGACAGGAACAAATATTCAATATACTCGTCTCCATATCTCTATGGTCACCCCCAAAACCAATTCTTCCTTTGGCCGCCTCTACTTCCAGTTCTCTTCTGCCAATGACTGGAACCAACTACAAAAATCTCTGAAACTGGAAACACTTATCTCACTCACTAGTTTTAAGCACCAGCTGTCAGAGCAGCTCACATATTACTGCACCTGCACATAGCCTATCTATAATTTAGCCCAAACAACTGCCTCGTTCCCTACTGTACTTATTTATTTTGCTACTTTGCACCCCATTATTTCTATCTCTACTTTGCACATTCTTCCACTGTAAATCTACCATTCCAGTGTTTTACTTGCTATATTGTATTTACTTCGCCACCATGGCCTTTTTTGCCATGGTCCCTTATCTCACCTCATTTGCTCACATTGTATATAGACTTATTTTTCTACTGTATTATTGACTGTGTTTGTTTTACTCCATGTGTAACTCTGTGTTGTTGTATGTGTTGAACTCCTTTGCTTTATCTTGGCCAGGTCGCAGTTGTAAATGAGAACTTGTTCTAAACTTGCCTACCTGGTTAAATAAAGGTGAAATAAAAAATCAAATAAATCGCAGCGCTAGCTGTGACACCAGAGATTCTGGGTTCGAGCCCAAGCTCTATCGTAGCCATGGGGCGACACACAAATGGCCCAGCGTTGTCCGGGTTAGGGAGGGTTTGGCCGGCAGGGATGTCCTTGTCTCATCGTACAGTGAAAGTATTTCCTAACAGTGCAGTAATATCATTAATAATAATATTGTAAAAAAACACAAGAAGTAAGTTGAAACACGAGAATGCAAATATATATATATACACAGTCAGTGCAAGCACCTTATTCAGTGTGCAGGGGTACTGTTGAGGTGGGTTTAAACTTAAAAAGTGACTGCTAGCAGGATATACATGTAAACATGGCTGAAAAGTGGCTGCTAGCAGGATATACATGTAAACATGGCTGAAAAGTGACTGGTAGCAGGATATACATGTAAACAGCGCTGAAAAGTGACTGGTAGCAGAATATACATGTTAACAGGGCTGAAAAGTGACTGGTAGCAGGATATACATGTAAACAGGGCTGAAAAGTGACTGGTAGCAGGATATACATGTAAACAGGGCTGAAAAGTGACTGGTAGCAGGATATACATGTTAACAGGGCTGAAAAGTGACTGGTAGCAGGATATACATGTTAACAGGGCTGAAAAGTGACTGGTAGCAGGATATACATGTTAACAGGGCTGAAAAGTGACTGGTAGCAGGATATACATGTAAACAGGGCTGAAAAGTGACTGGTAGCAGGATATACATGTAAACAGGGCTGAAAAGTGACTGGTAGCAGGATATACATGTAAACATGGCTGAAAAGTGACTGGTAGCAGGATATACATGTAAACAGGGCTGAAAAGTGACTGCTAGCAGGATATACATGTAAACAGGGCTGAAAAGTGACTGGTAGCAGGATATACATGTAAACAGGGCTGAAAAGTGACTGGTAGCAGGATATACATGTAAACATGGCTGAAAAGTGACTGGTAGCAGGATATACATGTAAACAGGGTTGAAAAGTGACTGGTAGCAGGATATACATGTAAACAGGGCTGAAAAGTGACTGGTAGCAGGATATACATGTTAACAGGGCTGAAAAGTGACTGGTAGCAGGATATACATGTAAACAGGGCTGAAAAGTGACTGGTAGCAGGATATACATGTAAACATGGTTGAAAAGTGACTGGTAGCAGGATATACATGTAAACATGGCTGAAAAGTGACTGGTAGCAGGATATACATGTAAACAGGGCTGAAAAGTGACTGCTAGCAGGATATACATGTAAACAGGGCTGAAAAGTGACTGGTAGCAGGATATACATGTAAACAGGGCTGAAAAGTGACTGGTAGCAGGATATACATGTAAACATGGCTGAAAAGTGACTGGTAGCAGGATATACATGTAAACAGGGTTGAAAAGTGACTGGCAGCAGGATATACATGTAAACAGGGCTGAAAAGTGACTTGTAGCAGGATATACATGTAAACAGGGCTGAAAAGTGACTGGTAGCAGGATATACATGTAAACAGGGCTGAAAAGTGACTGGTAGCAGGATATACATGTTAACAGGGCTGAAAAGTGACTGGTAGCAGGATATACATGTAAACAGGGCTGAAAAGTGACTGGTAGCAGGATATACATGTAAACAGGGCTGAAAAGTGACTGGTAGCAGGATATACATGTTAACAGGGCTGAAAAGTGACTGGTAGCAGGATATACATGTTAACAGGGCTGAATGTGACTGGTAGCAGGATATACATGTAAACAGGGCTGGAAAGTGACCGGTAGCAGGATATACATGTAAACAGGGCTGAAAAGTGACTGGTAGCAGGATATACATGTAAACAGGGCTGAAAAGTGACTGGTAGCAGGATATACATGTTAACAGGGCTGAAAAGTGACTGGTAGCAGGATATACATGTAAACAGGGCTGAAAAGTGACTGCTAGCAGGATATACATGTAAACAGGGTTGAAAAGTGACTGGTAGCAGGATATACATGTAAACAGGGCTGAAAAGTGACTGGTAGCAGGATATACATGTAAACAGGGCTGAAAAGTGACTGGTAGCAGAATATACATGTAAACAGGGCTGAAAAGTGACTGGTAGCAGGATATACATGTAAACAGGGCTGAAAAGTGACTGGTAGCAGGATATACATGTAAACAGGGCTGAAAAGTGACTGGTAGCAGGATATACATGTAAACAGGGCTGAAAAGTGACTGGTAGCAGGATATACATGTTAACAGGGCTGAAAAGTGACTGGTAGCAGGATATACATGTAAACAGGGCTGAAAAGTGACTGGTAGCAGGATATACATGTAAACAGGGCTGAAAAGTGACTGGTAGCAGGATATACATGTAAACAGGGCTGAAAAGTGACTGGTAGCAGGATATACATGTTAACAGGGCTGAAAAGTGACTGGTAGCAGGATATACATGTAAACAGGGCTGAAAAGTGACTGGTAGCAGGATATACATGTTAACAGGGCTGAAAAGTGACTGGTAGCAGGATATACATGTAAACAGGGCTGAAAAGTGACTGGTAGCAGGATATACATGTAAACAGGGCTGAAAAGTGACTGGTAGCAGGATATACATGTTAACAGGGCTGAAAAGTGACTGGTAGCAGGATATACATGTAAACAGGGCTGAAAAGTGACTGGTAGCAGGATATACATGTTAACAGGGCTGAAAAGTGACTGGTAGCAGGATATACATGTAAACAGGGCTGAAAAGTGACTGGTAGCAGGATATACATGTAAACAGGGCTGAAAAGTGACTGGTAGCAGGATATACATGTTAACAGGGCTGAAAAGTGACTGGTAGCAGGATATACATGTAAACAGGGCTGAAAAGTGACTGGTAGCAGAATATACATGTAAACAGGGCTGAAAAGTGACTGGTAGCAGGATATACATGTAAACAGGGCTGAAAAGTGACTGGTAGCAGGATATACATGTAAACAGGGCTGAAAAGTGACTGGTAGCAGGATATACATGTTAACAGGGCTGAAAATGACTGGTAGCAGAATAAATAGATAAATACTAATGTTAATGGCAATCAATAACCAATGAACAGCAGTGTAAGGGTGGTAATACATCTAATCAATAATCATTTTAGCAGCAGTGTAGGTGTGTAGTTGTTAGCCATTTAACAGTCTTATGGCCAGGGGGTAGAAGCTGTTTAGGATGTGGGTGGCCCCCCTGTTTCCTATAGTCCACGAACAACTCCTTGGTCTTGCTGATGTTGAGGGAGAGGTTGTGTCTTGCCTAGTGTAACGGCCGTTGTTGGTGGAAGAAGGTGAGGACCAAGGTGCAGCGTGGTATGTGTCCATATTTATTAAAATGAACACAGAAATAACAAAAAATACCAAAGAGAAACGACCGAAAACAGTTCTGGCTGGTGTAGACACACAACAGAAAACAGTCACCCACGAAACACAATAGAAAACAGGCTCCCTAAATATGGTTCTCAATCAGGGACAACGATTGACAGCTGCCTCTGGTTGAGAACCATACCAGGCCGAACACAGAAATAGCAAATCATATAAAAACTAACATAGACAACCCACCCAACTCACGCCCTGACCATAATAAAACAAAGACATAACAAAAGAACTAAGGTCAGAACGTGACACCTAGTTAAAAAAAAGGTTCAATAAATAAATACAAAAATAGTGCACAGGGGCAGGAAAGGGCCTTCCCCAAACTGTTGCCACAAAGTTGGAAGTCTAGAATGTCATAGTATGCTGTAGCGTTAAGACTTCCCTTCAATGGAACTAAGGGGTCTAGCCCGAAACATGAAAAACAGCCCAGACCATTTTTCCTCCAAACCCAGATTTGTCCGTCGGACTGCCAGATGGTGAAGCGCGATTCATCACTCCAGAGAAGACGTTTCCACTGCTCCAGAGTCCAATGGCGGTGAGCTTTACACCACTCCAACCGATGCTTGGCATTGTGCATGGTGATCTTAGGTTTGTGTGCGGCTGCTCTGCCTTGGAAACCCATTGAAGCTCCTGGCGAAGTTGTTGCGCTGAAATAGCTTCCAGAGGCAGTTTGGAACTCGGTAGTGTGTTGCAAACGAGGACAGACAATTTTTACGTGTTACATGCTTCAGCACTTGGCAGTCCCATTCTGTGAGCTTGTGCAGCCTCGGCCTACCACTTTGCGGCTGAGCTGTTGTTGCTCCTAGACGTTTCCACTTCACAGCAACAGCACTTACAGTTGACCGTGGCAGCTCTAGCAGGGCAGAAATTTGATGAACTGACTTGTTGGACGGTGCCACGTTGAAAGTCACTGAGCTCTTCAGTAACGCCATTCTACTGCCAGTGTTTGTCTATGGAGATTTCATGGCTGTGTGCTTAATTTTATACACCTGTCAGCAACGGTGTGGCTGAAATAGCCAAATCCACTCATTTGAATGGATGTCCACATACTTTTGTATATATAGTTTATCTTAGATGAATAAGAGCGTCTGCTAAATAACAAAAATGTAAATGTAAAACGTGAGTAAATATAAAGAAAACAGAGAAGCAGTAAGTAAGAACAATCTTTTATTTGTGTTTTCGGGAAAGTTCAACGACATCCCCATTGCCAGCACTGAGTGGGCTGGAACAGTGGACACCACCGGTGCAGATGGGTAGCTGTAGTTCAAGAAAAGTCACTATAAGAGTTATCATCATCCACGTCAGGGAGACCAGGAACAACATCCAGTTGGGAGAGCATACATACAGTCACTGAGGTGAAAATAGGCTGCAGAAAACCAAGAGGAAAACTGTGGCTAGCGTGCATAGTCCATACACAACTAGAGAACTGAACAGACGTGTACAGTCAGAAGTGCATGGGATTCCACCGCTGTCGTTCTCCAGGTATGAGATGAGCCAGCGAGATTGTGGAATCCATGATCAACAGAGAAACCAAGATGGCCGCCATCCTCTGGGAACTGTATTTCAGAGAAGTCCGGATATAAACTGTCCATAGGGGTTATGAACAAACCAGCGGCCCTCGAGGGACCAAAACAGGATGTACATGGTGCAGGGCAGGAAGTGACATAAAAACAAGGATGCATGTCTGAATAGTCTCTCTGTGAGGATAGCTTGAGATCAAAGATGCTTCAACACGAAACAAATCATGTTCATCCAAAGAAATAAAATCATTCAATTATATATAACAGCAACAATAAAGGGGGGTAACAATCATCATAATCATAATAATAGTAATGGTAGTTATTTATAACATGGTCGTTGAGGAAAAGAAGCACTATGACTGGGTTGACTGGGCCCTTTCTCTCCCCTGGGTTTAGTGAGTCGGTAGGGAAACACGACACTATGTGGATACTAAGACGATGCTCAACAACACAGAAATGCCGGAGAACTGACAGAAAGTATCAACAACCTTAATAAATCAACATTTTACATTTTGGCTTTTTTATTAGTCCCAGAAATCTGAGAATTTAACACCATTCCGATCGATGGGGAGAGTAATAATAGCATCATCTCGAATGATAACCTATTCCCTGGGTATATGGGAGAATAGGGTCACATTTGTTTGATAAGACACCCTACCACAAACCCCATCTCCTGGAATATAATTTGCATATACGCAGTCATACACGCATCTTATCTCTGCAACATTCACACTTAGCATATACCTATGTAAAATACACAAACTGGTATATTCAATATAGACAATATTTATCTTCTACCAATAATAAGAATGCTAGCTAAAATTATTAATATTGTACAGTAACACAAGTGTGCTTTTTCCTGGGTAGTTGGTGGACTATTTAGGAGGGTGTGAAGACATTGTGGTATTATGTATACAATCTAGAACCACAGAGACCGGTTGTTAGGATTGGTTAAAGGTAAAAATAGCCTTTTCGTGATTGGTTGTAAGCGACATTAACCGTGTTGGGATTGGATCAATTCGATATCAAAAACATAGGAAGGAAAAAAACATCACAATGCAGAGAGAAGATCAAAACGGTCCACTGTAACCAGAACAACTCAAAAATCCTACCAACCCAGCTTGGGCAAGATATTCTATATCAGTTAGAACTGACAGCAATCTAAAAGGACAGAAATTGACAGAAAGAGAGCGAGAGAGAGAGATGGCCAAGGGCTCATCAATATGAGTTCATAGTATACATAATAAAAACTAACAGTCGCCCCATCCATTAGCTGTAGTGTGATTGAATGCCCTGCTAGTCTTGGGGTCACATAATACAATTCTCTATATGACAGAGGAGATAGTGCAGCTATAATCAAATGTAAGAGCTGTAAGAGCTGCACCAAAGCCCAGACATCTAGACAACTACTAAACAGTCCAAACTGTTAAAGGTTGCAAAAGTTGTAACAATATGAAGGACTTGTTATTTACAAACACTGTGCAAGTGCTGAAGATTGTGCTGGGTTAATAGTGTTTCTCCCATTTCTCTCTCGCTCTCTCTCTCTTTCACTTTCCTACCATTTCAGCCCAAACCCCATCAGTTAGAAACACAACAAAGAAAACAAATTAAGTGCTTGAGTAAAATCCACAAAGAAATGTTGAACTGTACAATTTTAAAATCATTTTGCTCGCTATTTTACAGTTTAAAATGGCTGCCTTGCCTCCTAGTCCCGGACTCTGAATCCTGTCTAAAAATCCCTGTCTAACACCTCTAAAATAGCATCTCCTTTATCAATCTACTGTAAAAAGATATTTTGTCATAGCCCTCCATCTCTCTATATCTTACATCTTTCCCATTCATATAGAAAATATACAAAAATTATTTCCAAAATTTGCTCCCCCTCTAGTCTTAATATAAAAATATACAATTCTCCGATATCAAAATCCTCAAAGTGACGTTTTCTTCTTTCATCTAAAGGGGCAACAGTCCTCCAGGTTATGTAATCTCTCTGTCCCTAACCTTTAACCCTGTCCACTCTGACATCATCAAAACGTGACACCTGAGCTTCTTTATATCACCCTTCTCATCGTCTCATACATTCATCATCATCATCGTTATCATCATCATGTCACCCCATTCCACCCATCAGTTCCATCTCTTTCTCCTCCTCTTGTCTCACTGGTCTCCATGGCGATTCTCATATTTGTTGAGAATGTTGCGGCAGCGACCGAGCTCCTTCCTCATGTCAGCCACTTCCTGTCTGAGTGCCTGGTTCTCTCTCTCCAGGAAGGCGGCGCGGACCGAGATCTGGTTTTCCTTCAAGCGCCGCGCGTCACGAGAACGCTTGGCTGCCTCGTTGTTCTTACACCGCCGGGACCAGTACTTATCATCCTGAAAGAGGGAGACACCGTTAGATACAGAGCTACTGACATTACCTTGTAGAAAATCATCTGACCCTGGACCAGAGGTTAGGGACAACTTCTACCAACTCTTAATACTTCTACCTACTCTCTGACTACCAACCTTGAGGTCTGCTGGCACCAGCATCTTGCGGGCCTTCTTGATCATGGGCTGTGGTTTGAGTTCGTCCTCGCTGAAGCGGTGTCTGCGGGGGTCGAAGGCGTCCTGGCCGGGCACACTGGACAGAGCCACGTCGGCCGCGTCGGGTTCAAAGCCACCCATCACGTCTGGACCGTTGGATGTGGGCGTCATGAGAGGAGTGCAGGACGAAGAGGAGACAGAGGAACCAGGCGAGCCGCAGTCGTCGTTCATGCTCGATTGACTGCCTCCTGAAAGAGAGAGAATCGGTTGTTATTTTCTTATTAAACCTTTATATGAACCAAGAGATTCAATGTAGATACATTATGACTCACTGACCCCTCAGGTCCATCAGAAAGCAATAACACACAGCATTTATCTGCAAGTCAAAATCTGTAAAGTAAAAGAGCTGTAGAGCTGATAGGCTGCAGTTACAGACCATGTCCACCAGGTGGTGGAAGGGAGCTACTTTCTGCTCTGAGAAACTAATAAACAGGAACGTTTTTCTCCCTGCTTTCAAGTGTGATTTCTACAGCCCAACGTCTTTCCAACTATCGTGAACGTGCGTTTCACTTCAATATGAATCAATTATCATGGAGAAATGTAACTCAAATGGGAACTTCACATGTGCAAGAGCACTTTTCTCAACTTATCTTGTGTATAAAAATTAAATATCACCCTTTTAGTCAGAGTATATATTTCAATCCTGGTTTAATATTATTATCAACATGCCCAGACTGACTACCTATAAGGCTGGTTTTAACAGTTTTCTTGAAATGTTTCTAAAACTGTTATACAACCGTCATCCCACCCCTTGAAATCAGTTCCCTATGTTCTATAAAGCTCACTCACCCCCTTTAGGGCCTAATGCACATAACACCTTGACATTCCTATCATAAAGACTCCAACCAGCCTTTTCCTTTTCCTATTCCTCCTTTACGAGAACACAATCAGAACACAGCCTACACTACACCCACCTCCAGTTAAGTCAATGGTCAGGTGTCTGAATGAAAACTCAAATCAGATCATTACAAATACGTTCTCCTGTCTTGCCTCATAATTTGTGTTACATTGTAACGACTATGTAGCAAACACATCATCCAACCCGCAATATCACATTCGGCTTCATCAATGCTTCTTTTACATTAATATCCGATTTGTCTTGTAAATGTGAAAGTGTGGTATTTAACTCTAATGTCTAAACTGTCTAAAGTGTATTATTGTGACATGTGACATTGGAATACAACTGAAATGCAGCTAAAAAACAACCAGTTTATGAAGGGTTAAATACAATGGCTACTGACATTCCCCATCTACTGTACAGCACCACATCTTAATCATTACTATCTCTGTAAATCTCTCTCTTCTGCATTCAAACATTCCATTTGAACTTCAGTATCAGCAGGCAATGGGAACCTCTTCCTCCCCCCTCCCTCCCTCGCTCTCCCTCCCACCCTCGTGCCTCTCCGCTCCTCCCAGTCCTCCGGTTGGCCCTGCCTCTCGTTCTCCTGCTCCAGTGCTCACAGCCTCTGCACGTGAAGGGACGCTGCACGTGCACATTGCTGTAGCGTGTGAGGTGAGGAGAGATTTAAAGACACGCGATCACAAACACTCACTACACACACCTACTTCCTCTCCCTCCCCTCCTTATCTCTGTCTTGATCTCCCTATGTACAGTAAGACCTTAGTGTTCAGTAAATGGCTGTTTGGACCTGAATTGAACATAAAACCGACCAAACCAAACCCCTTTGTCAGCGCTGTGAGATTCATTTGTTAAATGTCTCCTCTGTCTCTTTCTCTCAGGCAGCCTAAATGGTAAACCTAGCTCAGTGTGAAGGGTAGTTCGTAGCCTACAGGAAATTCCTGTCGTTGCTTTCTCCACCCCTCCTTGTTGTTCCCTCTCTGTCAAGTTAACTCAGCGTTAAGGGATTCCATTTGGCTTCACAGAAAATGATGCTTGGTCACCATAGGAGAGGAGTTCAATATGAGTACTGAGGACAACTTAAAGAGCTGAATCACATGAAGACTTTGTGCAGACTTTACTACAGCCTTCTCTCTAAGGACATAACCATCCTGTATACAGGGTCACCATGGTAACTGCCATGTCACTGATCCTCCATTTTAGTCCTTCATCTAGTTGCCACTTCACAAGGCCAAAACAACATGGCACCATAATCCTTGCTTCATTTGGCCAAACTGGACCACTGAATACATTGTCGATACCATGTCAACTACGATACATTCACCAATCACCCACCACCCCTACAATCCCTTTCCATAGAATCAGCATTAACCATCTCATCTCCACCCCTCTCCCCATGTTCCTACTGAAGATGTGTACAATAAACAGATGTACACTGTTCCGTATTGTATCCATGGGATAAAATCATCATAGAAATCCCTGTATGTTGCCCTCCCCTCCTCCGACAACCGGTTCGGGTTACTCACCATAGTCAAGTCCTCCCTGCATGTTGGACTGGGCCACCTCCAGGCCGATGAGCGACGGGGAAGATGAGGATGACGAGGAGGAGGCTGAAGAGCAGGGTGGAGGCGATGAGGGGGGACACTGGGAACTCTGATTGGGCACCGCCGACTGGGAACTCTGGGATGGGATCTGGGCTGTACTGGAACTGTTCTGGCCGTGGACTCCGCCCATGCCGTTCTCTGTGAGGAATTCCTCCAGGTCCATGTACTGCAGCTGGAAGAGGCCTCCTTCCACTGGCAGGGTCCTCTCCCACAGGAGGGGTCCCAGGAACGCAGACTGGTTAAATCCTCCAGCTCCTCCTCCGCTGGCGTTACTGTTGCTGCTGCTCACCCCGCTGCTGCCGCTACGCATGTTGCAGCCGCCGTTCCCGCCACCCAAGGAGTCCTCATCCATGTCTGTGATGGTTCTGTCTTTGTCTGGGATGGTGGGAGAGAGACAAAATGGAGGTTATTGGTTAGTAAAGGATGGACAGGGGTTGGAACTCTCAAGAGTTGTTGTCACATCAAATGTTTGACCCTTGGTGCTGTCAGAGGTGATTTGGGGATTATAAAAAAAGAAATAAAAAGTGTCATGGTATCCCACTATATACACTCCCTCAAGTCTGGTTCCTCACAAGGTTTCTTCCATATACACTCTTTGCTTTTCAGTTTTGGGGGGGGAACTACTTAGGGTCATATGACAGGATATCTTATGTCCAAAGCTGTAGGCGTTCTTGTAAACCTATTCAATTTAGTTCAATGAGACAAGAGGGTGCTATGGCCCAGGCCTCATAGCTGTTGAGGTCCAGAGGCACAATTATCCTATAGATGTGTCAACTCTACAGATACTGAGAGATAGATGATATCTGTGGAATGGTGTGACCGTTGGATGCATCAGCTGCACTGCTCTGCGCACAAACACCACTGAATGCTTCAGTCAGACCGTAACAGATGGTCATACAAGAAACTGCACAAGAATCCAAATCAGAATGCTGGATGAAAAGCAATATGATTTTTACTACATGTCTGCATGTCTATGTCTATACTTGGTGAGACAAATGAATGTGGTAATATAGGCATCCATACCACAGGCCTCGCTGGTACTGTTTAGCAAGGCAGATAATATACCAGAAGATGTGGTCTTAATCTGCATGCTAATCTAAAACTATGCCAGGGGATTGGAGGGGCGGAGATTATAATCCATATGAGAACATCATGCTCAGCTCACAGCAGAGTGCAACATGGGATGGCACCATCATTCTACTGGACATTTGGGGGTCATAATTGGACAGTGAGTGACCTTTGTGTTTGGATAAAAGTGTTTGTTATGCCTAATGACCATGTAATAACGTGTTACAGGGATAATGGCATATTGGTTTCCTTACCCTGTAAACTGTCTATGGATAAGGTATGACAGTAGTTTCTGGCACGGTTTCCACATGCTAACGTTTTAGCATTTGTGGCACAAATCCTATTCAAGTCATGGGACCGATATTAGCATGTCCAAATCATCCAAAAGTATCTCAAGTTGACTGTGAAGCTCAACAAAGTCACTTATAGATGATTTGAACATGATTACTATCCCATAATATGCTTTCTGGTTTACTGCTCTATACTATAGGAGTGGTTGGATTCGATTAACATTTTCCAACAAGCATTTGATCCTACACTCTTAGAAGCAAGGGTTCCAAAAAGGTTATTTGGCTGTCCCCGTAGGAGAACCCATTTTGGTTCCAGGTAGATCCCTTGTTGGTTGCAGGTAGAACCATTTTGGGTTCCATGCAGAACCCTCTACATTGAACCCAAAAGGGTTCTACCTGGAACCAAAAATAGTTATTCAAAGGGTTCTCCTATGGGGACAGCCGAGGTACCCTTTTAGGGTCTAGATAGCACCTTTTTTTCAAGAGTATAAGTTCTATTCTGATACAAAGTTTCCCTATTCTGGTCCTGACCTGTATTATCAGTAGTAAAAATACAAACTGACCATGAATCAGTTCTAAAGGACAACTTCCACCACCATGTATATACTATGGTGTGTGTTGGTTGCAGAATGTCAATCATGAATCATCATTCAGAGCTGAGCTCTGTACTGAAGAACCACACCAGTATACCTTATCTGTTTTGTTTCCAAACAACAAGTCTGACTGTGGTGCATGTGTCATGTCATGTGCATGTGTGACAATGGCAGGGCCAGATATTAAGTTATGCTGGTGAGCACAGCTGTCTTCACTGTACTGTACTCAATTGAGTCAGGCAGACAATGGAGACTGGTAGATATGATTTCATTGAATGTCAGTTACAAAATATGCTAAATAACAGAAAAACAACATAAGCTAACAGACACTGCATGCCTAAGTGCAGAAAACTCCATCAGCAACATTGTTGCAGTGTAGAGCTGCATGATAACAATGTAACAATCAAATTAAATCAAAGTTATCTTCTCACCTTTAACGTCGCAGCAGTCTTTGAGAATTGCACGGTCTCCCTTCATCGGATGCTGCAGGAGGGATTTCAAACTAGCCATGGAGTTGAGGTGTCCACCGCTGATGGAGCCACCAGACTGGTTGCAATTCCCGAACTGCGGGCTAGCGCCGGCTGGGAGGTCCGGGGTCAGGAGCTGGGTGAGCTGCCTGGACATAGTTGGCCGGACCTGGTTGTTGATTAGGATCCTGGAGCGCAGGCGGAGTCGAAATGACTGGCAGATTGATCACCGCTATTCAATTAACGAGAATATTGAATTAACATGTATTATAGTTAGAATTGGGTGCAATGAACCAGGTGCAATGAATAGTCTATTTGAGATGACATTACAAACTTGTTGAAGTAATATAAAACGCATATGTGAGTGCATATCTCGACAAGATATGAGAACATGTAAGTTTGACTCCCAGGCTCAGTATACCAGTGTAGCCTAATAATAACAAGCAATAGTTGCAAAACGTGTCCCTTTGATTTGTTTAGAATGTCAATAAACATGTTCTTACCTTTCCCTCTATTTAGGCTATGAAGTGTTCTTATATCCACTGTTGTATCATTATAATAGACAGTATTCCAGTAGATATGGTGCAACACTATATTATTTTAAATCCCCGGTGCAGATCAAGATGTTATTCTCCAATAGAGACTAGTTGTAAAACGTCAAACTAATGACTGGTGCCCATGGTCAATTCAAAGGTGGACAAAATAAAATCCGAGCTGGAAAATAATAAGTTGTTGTCGAAAAATATCCTGAGTTGATCAACACCCCAAACAAATGACGATTAAAAAATGATCAAAAATGAAACTCGAAGCAAGGAAAAATAATGTCCTACTCCACAATGCCAAATGAACAAATAATGAAGAGCGAAAAGCGGAGAAGGCTCTGAGTACGCGCGCTATTTGTCGGTGACAAGCTGTATTACTTTTTTCTTTAAGCTTTCCTGTCGCTCTATCGTTCTTTCGGGAGGGGGGGTTCTTCTTTTCCCCCGCGTACTTTGTGTAGCCAATGTACTGAAGCACGGGCTTGGATTTGGGCTGCGCGACGGCTGTCCTCTCAGCTGGAACGAACACGGGCAGTTCACGTGACGTCACAACTCATAGGGCAAGGCGCGAGAGAAGGCATGATTGGCTTATTTGTTCAATATGCATGACAAACACACAACCCCCCTCGTGCCACACCTCGAGGGGGCACGCCAAGCACTTGTTGTTTGTATGCTCATGGACAGACGGACGAAAACAAATGGACAGTTAGCAATCACCCGTCACCGTTATCATTATGACTTTGAATTAACGTCTTTAAATGACACTAGCAACTGAGGGGACCTTGATACATATCCTCTATAGAACGTTCATCTAGGCATACAGATTATTGCCCAAATAGATTGCCAACATGATTATGTCATTATACTAGCAATGGGCCCTGCACCATTCTATGAGCAAGCAACTGTGTAGTGTAGACTACAGTTTTCCCAGTCCGCTTGTAATCCAGAGAAAACGTGAGTGGCTGCCGGGTTTTCAGGCGAAAGGAACACAGCAGCACGTTGCTTCCTAAAAGCAGAATAGCTGTAATATAGCGCACATGGCCCAGTCACGAGGAGGTGCAACCCTTATGCATGTTGCTCTAGTTTCGATTGGTTGGAGAAAATAATGTCTCCTCCCCTAGTGAGCGCTTATTGGAAAGAACTAGGCCACCCGCCCCGCCCTACGGATTCCCCCCATGCTACGGCCGCGTGAGACCGATTCAAAGCAGAACAGCGCGAGGTGTCTGCAGTACTGTATTTTAACCCACAGTCAAAGAGCCACAGGAAATTGTTTCCTTTTTGTTGACTGCTAGTCGGACATGGAAAAACAATATTTAGACAGATCCCAGGAACAATATACATCCTTCTGAGGATATTACTGTGTGTACCAGACACTTGTTTTCTTTACAAATAGACATATGCCAACAGCATGAGTATAATTAATGGGGAAACAATTGATACATTGATTGATGATAAACTATCCTACATGTGTGTTTACTGCAGAAGTTTACTGCAAAACGAACATTGCATGCCTTTATGATAATTCATCTGTTAGAACAATTTGAGAAGGTTTGAGAGAGTATAGAACAGGACTACAGAGGTAGTTAGAATATAGAAAAGACTGACAATGACCTTAAATTACATTCACATTGTCTAAAAATTGTTTTCTATTTTAAATCATAATCAATTTTGCTTTAAGCTATAGTAGGCTATATATTTTGTCTGTATACTCGTTATTGTGGCAGCACCATCTCACCAGGTCAAATTCCTGTTACATGTAAATGTACTTAGCGAACAAAGGTGACTCTGATTTGATAGGTAGGCTATAATATGCTTCTTCGGCTGTAGTCCTACATGACATGTGGAGAATGCACTAACACACGAACAGACCATGGTATCTAGAAATTAAAATGATAGTTAGCATTTCATGTTTCTTTTTGTATTTAGACATGAATTAGTGATGTTTAGTAGTATTTGGTGTTGAAACAGCGGGAATAAGTATAATGAAGCTAAATGTGCATATCCCTCTATAGCAGTTAGTGTGACAGTGCTGCTGCCACCTAAAAAATACTTAAGTCAAACCAGAACAACAGACCACAGCTGTCATATTTCATTAAGGTGAACTCTAATACTGTAGTCTACATTACAATAGCCTATATTCACACAAACTAACAGAACTAGGTCAGTAGGGCAGCCATTACTGCCTTGCAATTCTGTATGAAGACTATGTATGTATGCATTTATGTTGATGTTCTATCTGTGTCGTACACAAATAGATTTATCTCACACTCGCATGCAAGCATGAGTCTGCAAACACACACACACATTTGTACACACTCGGTCACTCAGTCACTCACATGCACGCACGGCTCAGACGTGCGCACTCACTGACACACACAGCTCAGACATGGACACTGCACGTTCCGACTCTTGAATCCACCCCCTATCGGTGTAAAATCCATGTGACTGCCACACTCTAAAACACAGGGGCCAGAGTACAGTGAGCAGAAATGAGTTGCCTAATGCCATCTAGTGGATTTAACATAATACTGTAGGCTGTAGATGTCCATTATTTATTTATTTTGGGTGGTTGTGAGTTGTGGCCATTTCAAATTGGGGTCATAGAAAGCAAAGCAAAAAAAATAAGCATTTCTGGTTGAGTATACAACATTAATTGAATTGACCTGCCAATAAGTTGGATAACCATAGTTGTGCTAAGTTGAAATGCATTTGTATTTCCATGATGACATCCTGAAATCCATCAGGCCCACAGCTATTTAACTATATCTGGGACAAAACTATTATACTGATTTTGGTATTTGTAAAATTGTTCTCATTATAGAGTCAATACCCAGATGATTAGTTATCAGTAACTATGCCGTTCTTCATTATTAGCCTTACATGATACATGGAGAAAAAGCACAGCAGAGAACACTTATGTTTTATTCAATGCTGAAGTATAATCAACAACTATCTTTGTTTTAAGTAAATAAAGTGATAGAAATGTACTTAGAACTATTCTTTTTCTTTAGAAGATAAAACAAGGCCTGACAGGGTTATGAACATGATTGCAACTCAGCAAAAAATAAGAGAAGAGGACAGGATAGAATCCAGGTTTGGCAGGTAGACAGATAGAGTTAAACACACATTAATACATGTAATCATAACTGCTTTTGCTACTATGAAGGAACAGTGAAAGCTAAATAAAGTACTTTGTGAAAAGAGAAAAACAGCAGTGATAAGATATTAACACAATATACGTTACAGTGAGCTGTGTTCATCCTGTCTTGATCTCAATATCTTGGTATAAAAGCTACAATTGTTTCCACAGGCATGAAAATTAAATCAAGTCATGATTAGCAAGGCTTTTTGTAAGATACACTTTTTTTTGTCTGGAAGTGGTATTCACTTCAATCTATTAAGATTCTCAAATGTATTTTTAAAGACGTGATTAAATCACTGGGGACATTTTTCAGGACTTTGTTAACTTACGGTTAAAACACGTCCTTTTTAATCGTCACATAGTGAGTTCACAACCTCCGCAACAAACTGACCAAAAAACACACATGCACCGACAAACAGACTGCCTCTCTACCAACCAGAAGTCTGTGTCCCACCCTCTCCCTACTCCTACTAAATGCACTTTTTACATTAAAAAATCCCCAAAGGGGCTCTAGGTGAACATCAACAAGACATAGTACACAGCAGAGACAGAGTTATCATACAGCTAGGGGTATAGAAGGGATGCTAGTAAGGCTGAGGGGGTAGAGTTAAATTAGCAGGTCAAATCACCTAAACATGTCTAATAACTGCACAGTGTCAGCCAAGCATAGTGTCAATGCACTTAAGGGTTAATGATCATATGAAAACAGTCATGTCTTTCAACATCCTCCCATACAGTTGGATGGAAGAATTCAGGGTGATCCTTGGTTGATCTACAGTAGTTCATGTTGTTAAAACACTTGTTCTAACAGTCAGTGAGTTGAGTTGATGAGGTCCAGACAGACACCAGACCAATTCAATCGCCCCCCCCAAAGGCTTTTGTTTTTTAAAGTCCATCTTCTTCTATGTATAGTCCAAAACTGATAACCTCTCCCTTTCCTATCAATGACAATCTAAACCACTACCTTAGAAGTCAGCAAGCTCAGTATCTGTACAATGTAAGCAGGGAGTGCGACATCTCCCCCTGCTCCTCTCTGCTCTTCCTCTCCCCCGCCCTCTTGGACAACTTCAGGTGGATAGCGCCACCTCGTGGAAGTCCCTTGGCCCGATGTCGGCAGGTCACCTTGTGCCTGCGGAGGAGGGGGGCGTTCCAGAAGCGAGCAGAGCAGCGTCTGCAGGAGAAGGACCCTCGGGCGCGATGAGTCGCCCGGTGGATGAATGCTTCCAGGAGCCTGTGAGACTGCTTCCCACACACACCGCAGCACAGACGCTCCTGGGGGGACAGGACTCTCTGGGTGTGTTTAGCTGCCCTGTGGGCTAGCAGGCCGGCCTGGCGGGCGAACATGGCGTGGGGACAGATGGAGCAGGCAAAACGTTTCACTGGGACTTTGAGAGATGACAGGATTTGTATCTTCATCCCTCTTGTTGTGACCAGCTCATATCCTCCCCCTCCTGCTTCCCCCCCTCGTCTAATCTTCAACAGAAGCTTTTTCTTCCTCAGCTGTTTTTGCAAAACAGACCTCCTCTTCCTCTGGTCTTTCCTCTCCTCGTCTCTGACGAAGCCTGAGGACTCCCCCCACATGTCCCCCCTTCCCTCCCTCCTGTCGGACTTTCTCTTCTTCTTGTGCCTCCTTATGTCATCGTGTGATTGGATGTTCCTGTGATGTGGTTGCTGGGACTGTGGCTCTGAACGGTGGTGGTGATGTGAAGAATGGTGGTGGTGGTGGTTGTGGTGGTGATGGTGGTCGGATGGTAGCTCCGTGAGGGGCTGGAATGGAGCTGTGGTGTGAAGGGTGTGACTACTAGACCCAGCTGGGTAAATGTGCTCCCCTTTCACCCTTGCTGGGGAATGCTGGTGCTGAGGGGGCATGATTGTGGAGTTGGGTGGCAGGGGCTGAGAGTAGGGAGGGACGCTGGAGGCTGAGGAGTGGGCCGTACCAGCATCATAGAAAAGGGGGGAGTAGCCAGCTGGGGGCTGAGGTGGCTGTTGTTGATGACTGTGGGTGACAACACTGTGACTCTGCTGCCCCCCGTGGCCCTCAGTGGAAGGTGCCATCTGAAGAAGGGCGTTGGTGGCTGCCTCGCTCTCTGACGCAGTCCCACTCACTCCACCACCAGCTGCACTGTTTACCCCTGAACCACTGCCGTCCCCTTGTGCGTTGTCAGGGCCGGTGCGGGCCAGGCCGTGCTGCGACAGCCTGTGTCGAGTGAGGCTGTTGGAGTAGGCAAAGGCCTTCCCACACACCTCGCAGCTGAACAGCTTCTCACCTCCGTTCTCATGGACCGTCTGGTGATGAGCCGTCAGGTGGAAGTGATGACGGAAAGACTTCCAGCATATGGCACAGGTGTAGAGCCTGGGCGGGGGCTGGCTGTTGGAGCCTTGAGGCTTGACATCTTGGGGGTATGAATAATAGGAGGAGGAGCTGTTTCCTTGGTTCTGTTCCCTGTCTTGGCCCATCCCACATGACGGGTTTGTGTTGAAGTTGTTGAGGTTCTCCCCTCCTGGTGTTGTGGGGACCTCTTCCACCTCCCCTTTCTGATGGAGTTTCCCGTGCCTCTTGAGGCTCTGGGAGTAACCAAACTCTTTCCCACACAGGCTGCACTTGTAGTTCTTCTCCCCAGAGTGAACGGTGTGGTGCTTGGTGAGGTGGAAGGCCTCTCTGAAGTGCTTCCCACATGTACTGCAGCGGTGGGGCTTCTCCCCAGTATGGACACGGTCGTGCCTACGCAGGGTCTCGCGGCGTGCAAACCCCCTGCCGCAAACACTGCACAGATATGGCCGCGGGATGTTGCTCAACTCTCTGGGAGCTCTGGGGGTGTACTGCCTGCGTTTGGGGGGAGCGTTGGGGTCTTTGGGCTTTCTGGGTTTACGGGGACGTTTTGGTTTGGCAGCAGGGTTCTGTGGATCATTCCCCTGCTGTTGGTTGTGGTTCATATTACCACTCATACCATCCTGGTTCCCTGCTCCTCTATAGGTCTTATCCATCCCAGATGTTGATGAAGGGGACCCCAAGGGGCCTAAGTCCAGCCCACCCAACAGTCCTCCGATGATATCTCTCCTATCGTCGCCTCTGTTCCCACTGTTCATATCACAGTTGGCGGCAGCTGCAGCGGCAATGGCTGAGATGGCGTTGTTGACAGAGCTGGTGACGTCGTCTTCAGAGTCATCCAGGAGAGAGGACAGGGGGAGGTGCTGCTGGTGGTGATGTTGGGTTTGACTCTGAGGGTGGGGGTGCAGCGTCGGGGCCAATGGTGCCTTCCTCAGCGCCGGGCCCGCCATCCCACTGCCACAGGGGGAGGCTCCAGAGTAACACGGAGACGGGTTACCTTGAGAACGGTGGTCGTCATGGTAGCCTGTGTAACGATTCCGAGAGTAATCAGTGGGGTATTTACCATCTGGCCTGTCCCTGCTGTTAGCATTCCCTCCCCTCTCTGACTGAAACAGACCACCATCACACCCTAGCCTTGACTTCTGACCTCCCTCACCTCCCACGATCACACCCTCTTCATCTTCCTCAGTTTTCCCATAAATCACCCCTCTACTACCCTGGTAATCCCCACCTCCTCCACCTTCTCCTCCGCCCCCTCCTCCCATTCTGCCCTCCCCTACAGCTCCTTCCTTGCTGCTGCCCTGTGGTTTTGATGCCCTACCTGGCTTGCCGCATGTGCCAGAGGCAGCATGGTTGAGTAGAGAGGTACTCTCACGGAAGCATCGACCGCAGGCTGGACAGCGGAAGGGCTTGTCCTGGTGAATCTTCTCGTGTCGCGTCAGCGACTCACGGCGGTTGAAAGCCCGGGAGCAGATGCTGCAGCCATACGGGCGAGCCTCTGAGTGGATGACGCCATGCTGGAGGAGGTGCCCCTTTTTCTTGAAGTGCTTGCCACAATCTGAGCAATTGAAGGTCTTGTCAGGGCTGGGGCAGGAAGATGAGGCCTGGACTGAGTTGGAGGATTGTTGGGAGGACAGCGAGTTAGATTGAGAGTTCAGATCCTGGGTGGAGTGTTCCTGGGTGGAGTGTGGGAGAGTGGGGTCAGTTAGTGGTTGGATATGAGTCGGGTTTGGGTTAATGCTGACATTATTGCTAGTACCTGCTGCCGTAGACTCATGCATACGCAGGTGCCTGCGAAGGCTGGAGAGGTGAGTGAAGGTTTTGCCACACTCACCACAGTTATAGAGGGGCTCAGTGTCAGCCTGTGTAGATGCAGATGGCATGGAGCCCATGTTATCAGGTTTGGATAGGTGAGAACCATTAGTAACCAGAACTGATGCTGCAGTGGAGGGGCCAGAGGAAGAGGAGGATGAGACAACTGATGATGATGATGATGATGATGAAGAGGCAAGGAGGGATGGATCTCCTCCCAAACCTGACATGCCAACCCCTCCGCCCCCCCCCCCAACCAGCCCTGGGGAGGGGTCGTGGCCCAGCCCCCCTGCAATGCTGCTAGCATTGGGGTTCCCACTGCTGTGGCCGCTGCTGCTGTTACTGCCGCCATCTGACTTCCTCTGTGGCAGGTAGCCAGCCATCGCTTTCTTCCTTCTACTGCTGCTGCTTCCGCCCCCACTGCTGTCCCCCTTGCCGTCATCCTTGGAGAGGGACAGATGAAGAGGCAGGGGGAGCGGCAGGCCTGCTTCCTGCTGCATCAGAGAGGCCAGCTGGTTGGAGGAGAGCACTGGGATGCCCTGGAAGTCAAAACCACCCAGGGAAGAGGGCTGGGAGCCTGGGTGTAGGGGGTGGTGAGGGTGGGAGTGCGAGTGGGGGTGGGACAGGGTATGGGGAGGCAGCTGCTGCTGCTGTGGAGGCTGCTGCTGTGGCTGAGCGGTAGAGAGGCCATGCGAATGAGAGGAATGCAGAGCTGGAGGCGGAGCAAGGCCTGAGCTAGATCCCTCACTCTGAGCTAAACCTATCCCCAGGTGGTTGTGGGTTCCCTGTTGAACCAGAAACTGCTCTAAGCTAGCGTTAGCAGGCACCCCAGAGAGAAAGTACTGATTAGCAGCTAGCATGCAACTGAACTGCTGATGAAGGCTCCGTGCATCAGACTGGGCCCCAACCAGCTGGTGTCCCAGAGAGGTGACTGCACTGCTACTAGGGGGATTGTTAGTTACCACTGAACTGGAGGGGGAGGGGGAAGAGGATGAAGGGCCAGGTGATGCTTGGGGGACAGAGAGGCCTGGATGCAGAGGGGGTGGTGGAGGGGGGGCAAGTCCCAACCCCCCAGCACCCCCACCACTGCTACCCCCAGAAAAGTGCTCGAAGCGGCTGACCCCAGAATGCAGTTGCTCCTGTGCCAGAGCTGCCTCTGTCGGGTGGAAGGAACGCAGGAACTGTGGGTAGCCCGACACATGGCTTGAGCTGCTGCTACTCATCTTGCTTGACTTGGATCTTGAGCTATGTGAGGACGAAGAAGGTTGTTGTTGTAGAGGGGGAGGAGGAGGGGCGCTCATTTTTGCGAAAATAGAGGCAGAATCGGAAAAGGCGTTGCTTCTGGCCCCTTGGAGGGACCCAAGGCCTAGCCCAGACAGGAGAGCTCCTGAGGTCTCGGCCTGCTGTTGTTGTTGCTGCTGGAGCTGGTGCTGGTGAAGCTGCACCTGCTGCTGATGCTGTAGCTGTCGTTCTAACCCAAGGCCTTTGAACTGATGGGCCTGGTGTCCGCTTAACATCTCTATTATGTCCAAATTGTATTTTCCAAATTGGAACATCTCCCACTCACTGGCACATGGGGGTGCAGGAGCCACACCTCCAGCACCAGGAGCAGCGACAATGATCCCACCACTGCCGCCAATGGAAGAGCTTCGGCCGAGGGATCCTGCAGTGCCACTATTTGACCTGGAACTGCCTGAGTCGCCTCGGCTCGATCCCGAACTCCGCCCGATAACACTGCCGGTCCCCCCTGTTCGCGCACTTCGGCTGCTGCTACTTCCGCCCGATCGCCCACTGCCCCCACTCTCCATCCAACAGGAGAGGGAGCAAGTGTGTGGGGAATGGGGTTATTTAGTGTAAAGGGTATTTTTTCTCAAATGCGAACAGTTCTCACAGTTCTTTTCAACGTGGATACCGTATTCTCTTTTTATCTTAATGGGTTGGTGCCATTTTATTTAGTCTTAAACACTTTGTACTGTTTCATGGGGAGAAAAGGCCTTGTTTTGGTGTGCAATTGTTGTTGGTCTGTTGTTGGTTGTTCGGTCTCTTGGTGTTTTATGGCACAGAACAATCTTTATTAGAGAGCAGTTCAGTCAACAGCTGTTGGTTGGCTGTTTCAGTTACAGTGTTTTCATCCATATCATCGTTTCCCTTCATCCACGTCAGTTTATTCACTCATTCTCTGGGAAGAGACTATGTTTTCTTCTCCTCACTGAAAAACAGAAACTACATTAGTCAAAATTCATATTTCTGTTTGATAAAAACTGTTAAATTGAACAGCTGACATTTGTAAATACACCAACATTTGTACCATTATGATACACCACAGTATGTATGATAAAATAACATTTTCTTTAGCTTAAAATAAATCACACACAACAAAAAAAGGTATATAATATATACACACGTATATATATTTTTTTAAATCATGTAATTTTTTAATTATTGAAAAGGGATAAAGTAGGTGATGAAAATGCAATCACGAACCCCAAACATCACATTCATCGATGCAACAAAACAAATTACACATGGTTTTGATAACAATGTGTATATTTATGTTGTATTATCCAGGGCGCAATTGAAAAAGAGACCTAGGTCTCAATATGTCGTCCCTGTTAAAATAAAGCTTAAATAAAATAAAACTTAGTAATGATATATTTTTTAAAACGTCAGTCTTACTACAATTAATAGTTTTCCAAATGTAAGTATAGTATGCCGAATGACTATTTTATTACTACTGTTATTAGAATGTATTTATTGTTTATTACTAGGGTATTACTACTGCATATAGTTTCGTATGAACTGAGCACTGTGTCACACTATTTAAGTCCCCCTAACTGTAAATAAAACAATAATTATTATGAATTATTATTGCATGTTTATAAGACGTCGGCGAAATATTGATCACGTTATGGAAAATCTTACCTTTGAATTTTGACAGATGTCAATGAGTCAAAATATGTGTTTGCCCGACAGCGGAGGGAGATGGATTTTATTTCCCAATCGCATCTTTTTGATTGCCTTTCACATTAGTAGTGTAGATGACCAATCCTGTGTGGAGGACAGAAATTCAGAATCAGCAACTGTTATTCAGCCACTGCAAAAATTGCATAACTGCACAATACTAGCTACGGGAACTACTAACTTTGGGTTGCACATTGCTTTGACAAACATTGGGGGTTTTGCAAAGAAGCGCTTACATGCAAATCTGACAGCTTTTGGTATAACATTCTGCTATTTAGCTAGCAGATATCGCATGCAACCCATTCAAATACACAACACACACGGCTTGCTATCTATAGCATAAAAAAATATGCATTCAAAAGTCAATGAATGCCTCTTGGCAGAATGAAATGCGAAATTGCTTATTTACCTACACATCCAAGTATAAGTTCAGGATGCGGCCTGTCACGCCTTCCTACCATCTAGCTATCATTCGCTTAGCTCTCCATTTCTGCGTACTGTTTTCGACTCGTTAGCCATAGCCATGTTCACTGATGCTGAGCTAGGTGAATGCTCGGCTCCCTTTCACTTTTAAATACTCAGTATTTGAGTCTGCAACCTTTTCCTCGCCATTTGACAGCATCAATCCCCATTGGTAATGATGAGTTGGTGATGTTTTTGTCGGCTTAAATGTTTTGGACGGTCGGTTATTAAAAAAAAAAAAATTGGGGGGGGGTAAAAGGGAATGACGTGTGCTCACTTAACATTGGTCCTTTCCGGCCCGTGAAATATTTCCGGGTAGCATAACCTGTGGTTCAGTAGTTGTTTTGGATAGCAAGCATGCTATCTATAGCTAACTGATATTTTGCATTGGATTATTCTTATTTCCATTTGATAAAGATTTTTATGGTATATTATGTCAAGTCGTCACCCGTGTAGGTATCCGAATGACAAATAATGTGATAAAGATACGTCAGAAATAGATTCAGACTCTGCGGGAGGTTGAAGCCATTTTAACTGGCTTCATGCTGCAGCTGGGCATAGCATTCACCAACCAGACTTGTTAAAATGGCTGCCGTGTATTTGCTAACTTGCATTTCATTGTCATTCATATAAAACTTTTAAAATGGCTAGATGTTTGGACAAAAAAAAGTAAGCTTGTCATTCTGGCACGTGCGGGGTGACAGACTTTGTCATGCAAATGTTGTGTTTCATTGAAATGGTAATGTCACCTGGATCAGGGGTAACTCCTGAAGGCTATTGGTGCAGGCTTTTGCTCCAAACCCGTGGTAACATACCTGATTCAGTTAATTAAGGTTCTGGAGAACAGTTATAATTTCGTTGAAATTAAAGCTTGCAGGACAAGTAGCTCTCCAGGGGGGTGGTTGCCCTATTAGCTAGTGATTTAGTTGTAGCCTACTGTAGATTTAGGAACAACTTCCCACAGAATGTGTAACATTTATTCAATCTTACCTGTCAGTAAAGTCACTTCATATGAGAATAGTTGAGTAGGATGGCTAGTTATCACTCCTAATATCATACAATTTCATCAGTACTTGAGTAAGACCCTGATGAAAGAAGCAAGTCTGACAACCTTTTCCACCAACTTTATTTTACAAATGTAGTGTTTGATCACTGCTGCATCCAAGGGGATCAAAATGCATTGGAGAAATTAAAAGTAGGCCTTTATATATTAAAATTAATAATAGTCATGAAAACATTCATGAAGTTCACTTGTAAATATCATCCCATACAAATCTATATAATCTCATACAAATCTAGATTTAGATTTATCCTTCGTCGTTCTACATAGGTTTAAATTAATTAATGATGGTGTCGAAACATACACCTATTCATTCATCTCTTTGTGTCTTATTTTATTCACCATCTATTTTACATGTGTTATGTGTCATTACTCATCAAAAATATCCCTGTTGCCACATAATAGGCTATATAGAAATATGTTAAATGTTAAGCATTTGGGTGGTCACTGTACATTCCACTAAATACTCACATATAATTTGTTGAAGCCTCAAATGAATGTGTTATAGAAGAGAGCCACAACCCATTAGAATATTCTGATTGTACTAGCTATACAAAATACAATATACTTACACAAAAAAAGGTTTACCATGTACAAAATAATGGCAGAAGTGTATGTAATGACTGTTTCAATGGTTATGGCTTGTGGCGATAGTACAGACATTGCTACAGACTTTCTGTGACTTAAATACAAATCTAAAACTAGGTTAGCTGTCCTAATTCCCTGAAAAAAGACACTGTTACTGAACATTCAGGTTGTTACTGTTATACCCTTTTTACCTACCTGTGTTTAAGACATTAATGTAAACACATACATTGTGACATCATGTGTTAACCCTTTGGATTTTATTAGGTTAGGCTGTGGTGTTAGCAAGTGTTTCAATTTGGTCCCAGACCCAGAACTTTCCCCTCCCTAGTCCCTATCAATATTGTCTGACCTTGTGAACGGTGAGTGTAATGATTCCACCCCAACACGTGGAACCAACACAACTTTTGCTAATACCTATGCAATATTTTCAAATAGTCTAGATAGAAGGCTCCATCTAGGGAAAGGGACTAGGGAGAGGTTTGTAATTGGGCCTTTGTCTTCAAACATACTGTAATAAAGCCCTGTATTCAGGCATGTTGTCAATGCATTACCAAGCCATGGAGTTGACATGCATCAAGATTAGACAGTGTTAGTTTGAATCCCCATTTTGTGTTCAGATGTAACAAAAACAAACAAAATGTCATGAGAAAGATAGGTATCTAAAAACATGTAAACACTTCAAATCTCACTAAGAAAAATAACACCAACATCATTACTATAAGATAACCATTAATTATAACAACAATTATAATAATCATTAATAATAACACTTGTTGTAATCATGACAATAACCGACACGGACTACCCAGTGAACACCGTCTGACGCCGACGTCCATGGACGTCTAAAAGATGCCATTTTGCTCACTGGGTAAGTTACCATTGTGTATAGGAAGATTGTCAAAAGAAAATCTGTATCAACATGTCAGTCATTTTATCTCCTGAATTATGTCAGATTTTTTTCTTCTGTCCATTTGTTAGTTATATGAGACACTTTGTATACTGTAGATTATATATATATATATATATATATATATATATATATATATATATATATACAGTTATACTTCTCTCTTAGTCGAATACAAGTCTGTTCATTTTCTTAAGTCCCTTAAGTTTATCAAACACAGCCCCGCGCATCACCAGTGACTTGAGTGTCCTTTTTTGCTGAATGTAAACCACTAAGACGTGATACAAAATATGTCTGTCTTTATCTGGTGCAAATATCAGGGGATTGTGCAAAAACGTTTCTGTCTTAGTGTTTCCCTCTTTGAGCTGGTCTGGAAAAAAACTGCTCATGTTTATTTTTACAAGTTTGACTCCAGGCATCTACAGGACATTAGTACTCACACGTCAGTGACAATATCAACACCACAAATTAAGTGAAAGCATTAATATGCTGTATTATATGGTCCAAAGCCACACATGTAGGATAGGATAGCCCTTAATATTAAGCATTATTATTGATATTATGACATTTCTACCTAATAGAGAACGGTTGGAGTGTGTTACTACGAACGAGCAAGGTCCTCTTCTGATAAAGGGCATGCTAGCCAACCAAGTCTCTTCTGAGTCTCACCCTCATATCTGACTGCTTCATCATTGGAGTCGTCCTACAGTATGCATTATAGTCCACTGCCTTGTTACAGTCAATTCCCTAGACACATACACTTTGGCTTGCTCTGAAGCCAATCATTTGTATTGTCCTGTAGAAATGTTGGCTTGAGTCAGTTCTCCTCTGGTTTAGATTAATAAAATAGTGATTGTCAGACGTGCTTTCTCTGGTATTTTATTTGTATCCCAATGCATGGCTTTGAAGGTCAGTCATATTATGAAGTGCAACACCTGCATCATACTGTACTTGTTGTGCTCTATGAAAGAAAATACCCTGTAGTTGCAGTAGCTAATCCTCCTATTGGTAGGCTGACCAACTCAGAAGTTCCTCGTCAAACATAGTGACTCATGGCTCAATCAGATTTGGTTGTCCTGATGAAGACAGGTGGGTCACAGGGGAGCTCCAGGTAGAAGTTGCACTTAGGCACAGATTTAGGATCAGCTCAACCTCCCCAAATGCTGAGCATAACTATTAGGCGGTGGTGGGATGCAAAACTGACCTCAGATCAGTTAATGGGGGCAACTAGAGAATGTATGGAAGCAATTTTCTCAAGGTCACTCATTCTTTCACACAAGAAGCAACAATCGACAGCTCTGTTTTCCTGCGTCAGAATGAGGCGGGCTCACTTGTATACCACTCCCTGGATTCAAAACCCTACATCATCCGACATTCCACATCATAGGTCATGAAGATCATCAGTTCAATGCTCCATGAGGAAAATAGCATCCTTTGATACAAGTGAAACCTGTTTTTCTATGTAACACTGAAGTACACAGTCTGGCCGAACACCACTCTTCTCTCTCTCATACTTAGATGTATTATCTTGGTCCCTCCTTTCTAATATGGCTCAAAAGTTTCTTTATTCTGTTAAACATTTGATATAAAACACAAGGTTATGCATGAACAAACCAGTTCCTTAACTAAGTCCTAGCTATCTAATTTCTCCCACGTTTTTTTTCAGTTATTCATGGATTCAGTGTATGGTAATATGGCACATTAGATATGAAATATGGCTGATGTATCACATATATAAAAATGGCAGGATAATTCTGTTCCTCTACCATTTTGACCTCTAAGCAAGTCCTCCATCTCCCTATATGTACAGATTGATTCACCATATTTCCTTCTCTACCCTTCCTATTCTCGTATGTCTACTCTCTTCATGAAGACCACACACACAGTAGGTAGAATTTGCCCTAACCACTGATACAGAGTCAGATATTTGTTCATCCCCCTTATGGTTAAGGGTGGGTTTAGGGGTGAGATAATCTGATCCTAGATTTGCAGTTGATGGCAATTTCTACCTGGTGCCCCTCACACTGTCACCTCATTCTTACTGCCTGTCCTGATGCCCTGACTGCCTCCCCCTCCTCCTCCACTTCCTCCTCCTCTACTTCCTCCTCCCGCTCCTCCGTCGCCCCCTCCTGGTATAAAGTGTAACTGCTCAATAGTGTTCTGCCTCTTGGCAGCAAAAGCCATCCTCTTGGCGCTGTGGCCCCCTAGCGTTCCTGTTCCCATGACAACCCCCGCCCCGGGCATCTCGCTACCACCCCAGCCCCCCATGCCTCCCCCCATGCCTCCACTCATATGCCCCGTCATGCCCTGGCTTCTCTCCTGCTCCCTCCCTGAGGTGGGGTGAGAGTTCATCTTGATCATGTGGTGGCGGTCCAGGGAGGGCGTGGCACATACATTCTGCTGGGACTGGGCTTTCTGCTGAGGGGTGAGACCACCCCGGGGGAGAGTGGGGACCATGCCTCCCCCGCCTCCATGGGCGTATGGATCCTGCACACCCACTCCCATCCCTCCGACCCCTCTACCCATGCTCTCCTCCAGGTGATCTGGGGACATGAGTAGGCGATCCTGGGGACGCTCCTGCGCCCAATCCTTGGGCTTCCTCGTCAGGGTCTGGTTGTTGGACTGAGGCCGTTCCTGGGGTCGATCCTTGGGCTTCCGTGTCAGGGTCTGGGTGTTGGACTGAGGCCGCTCCTGGGGTCGATCCTGGGGCTTCCTTGTCAGGGTCTGGGTGTTGGACTGAGGCCGCTCCTGGGGTCGATCCTGGGGCTTCCTTGTCAGGGTCTGGGTGTTGGAGTTCTTAGTAGCAGCAGCCATGGCTTTGTAGTACTGGTGCTGCTGGTTCTTGGACATCCTGGAGAGGGTCCCAGTGTTCCCGGGGACGTCCCCCATGTTAAGCAGCTGGTCCTGTGACATAACCTTCCTGGCAGGCTTGGACAGGGTGTCGTAGTTGGGATTGTAGTGCTGCTCGATTGGGTCCAAGGGGTAGGGGTTGACCGTGGGGGAGACGGGGGGTAGGCCGGTGGGTTGAATCCAGGGGCGGGGGGCGTGGCGAGGGAGGGTGCCCCTCCCACCCATGGTGTTGTAGTCTCCTCCACAGGGGATGTGGTGACTGGAGGACTGGAGAGCGGGCTGGGCCGTGTGGGGACGCCTCTTGGTGGTGCAGTAGCCCGATGAATATTCATCAAGACCACTCTTCTCTGGAATCAAAAGAGGAATAGTGAAACACATAAGTCACAGAGCTATTGTTTTCTGTGTAACGGGGTCTATCTCTATGTTGCTACGTGGTACACTACTCACCCAGGCGTTTGAGCGAGGAGTATCTGTTGAGCTCTGGCTTGGTGGCGTTCTCGTAGGATGGGGGGAGCTGTGCCAGGTTGTGGAGGGAGTGGTGGAAGGAGGGCTGCTCTTTAGTATTGTTGTGTTTGCTGGACAGAAGAGTGCCTCCTGCCGCCAGCTGGGTGTTGTTCATACGAGGGGCGTGTTCTGAGGGGTCAAAAGACAGCTATGTTATGGTGTGTTTGTTTCTTAATTGTTGTTTTTTGGACAACCTTTATCTAACCAGGTTGGTATCATTGACATCTAAGACATTATTGTGAAAAACTGTAAAACATGGAAGGGCACCAGATGCATACATTACAGTATGTCACTGGAACCATCCATTTACACCACCAGTTGACTTACCGATGGTAGCAGTGTGATTGGGACTGGTTCCTGAATGGATAAAATTGTGTTGAATATTCCCCACTGCAAAACAAACAAACAGTCATCAGCTGTGGAGCAACAGTGTATACATAATGTATACTGTATGTGAGTGAGACAGCAGAACACTGTATGATGTGCTCAATTGTGGATGTTATCAGGTGATTTCTAGCTTCATGGTTTATTAACCATATTAAGATCAAGGCATCCATCCTCTTTTACATTACCTGGGCCAATTCCCCTTTACACGCTCACTCACTTATCATTTATTGAGCCTGTGGGAATCGACCAGGATATTGCACTTTGTTTCACATAACTGTCCCTCTTCAAGAACTTACAAGTTCCTCGACGTAGACATATCTGATGAGATGAAATGGTCAAACCACAGGGACACCGTAGTAAAGAAGGCACAGCAGCGACTCTTCTACCTCAGGAGGCTGAATAAATTTGTCCTGTCTCCGAGGGCCCTCACAGTGTTTTACAGGAGCACCATTGAGAGACTACTGTCGGTCTACATTGCATCCTGGTACGGCAACTCCAACGCCGCTGACTGCAAGGCTCTACAGAGGGTGGTACGCTCAGCCAAACGAGCCATTAGGTGCTCACTGCCTGCCCTCCAGGACACCTACAACACCAGGCGTCGCAGGAAGGCCAAGAAGATCATCAGGGACCTCATGGCACCCAAGCCATCATGGCCTGTTCTCCCTGCTTCCATCGCTCAGACACTGGCAGTATAGGAGTATCATGGCAAAAACTGTCAGACTGGCCAATATGTTCTACCACCAACCATCAGGCTGCTGAATAGCCACTAGGGAGCTACCTACTCCCTCCCCCTTGCTTTTCCCCCTATGGATATTCTAACCCCTCCCAATAACACTTACCCTGCCCCTCCCCCCAATAGACATTATCATTGCTACAGTTGTAATATTATTTTTATTATTGTCTCATTCACTTGTCTTTTTTTGACCTGCGCTGTTGGAGCTCGGATCATAAGTATTTCACTGAGCCCTGCGATTACATCTGCAACACTGTGCATGTGACTAATAACCTCATCTAATCTAATCCATTTTACTCCTTCCCCTTTCTTACAAGACAGTTTGAAATAAGCCTAAAGCCCAACAACAGAACAGAACAGGAGAAACGACTTTGAAACAGAAGTGTACTATTAGAGCTTGTCCTCATTTCCCCTTTTCATTTAAAAAACATGTTTCCCGTTTGTTCCAACTGAATGCTCCCCTGGCCACTCACGTCTGTTGTCCTTGCTGGGCAGGCCAGGGGCATAGAGGTTTTTGGGAGGTCTGCCCAGCGTACCCTGTCCCTCCCCTGAACCACACAGAGCCACGCTGTTGTTCCTCTCATCCTGCTGCACTGGACTGGACTGGTGACGCAACATGTCCACCAGCGCTCTGAGAGGAGAAACCAAAAAGACAATGTCAAAAATGTAAACGTACAAGTAATTAGGTGTAAAATGTGTTTTATTGCCTGGAGTAATAACAGTCCCCCCCCCCCCCCCCCCCCCGGCATTAACAATTTCATATCTTGTCTAATCTTATGAATGAAACATGCTATAAACATGTTATAACAACATTATGAAATGATTAAAGAATCTGTGTTTGTCTGTCTGACTGTCCATCTGTCTATCTGTCTGTGTGACTGTCTGTCTGTCTTACTCTCTGTCTGTTCATCTGTCTGGTCTGTGACTGATTGACCCCTCCCCTCACCTGGGCATGTTGATCTCTCCGTTGTTGGCCTGCTGCGACACCTTGTTGAACATTATCTTAATCCCCACGGCAACCGCTACCATAAACACAATGACACCTCCAATCACAAAGCCTGTGTTGTGGCTCAGAGGCTGCAGAGGGTCCAGTTCCGGCTCATCATCATCCAGGAGTATGGCGTTTGGTGGCGGGGTCTTGGCCCAATCCGGGGAGTCGTAGTTGGTACAGCTGCTCTGCTCCAAACGACGGGTGGGGTCGGGGCAGCAGAAGCGGTAGTGGCAGCTGCCACAGCAGTAGATGAAGCTGTCCTTGGAACAATTGAAGGTGCTGTCCAACTGGCCCATGACATCATAGTAACCATGGCACACGTCCACGTCCACCAGTCTGTGGGGAGGAGGAGCTACCTGGGCCGCGCGCAACGGAGGAGCCAGGGCTCCCGCTGCAGCAGACGTCACGTTCTTGGGGAACATGATTTGGGCCAGGGGTCGGGGAGGGGTCTCCCCAGGGGATTCTGGAAGTTTCTCTGGAGCTTTGGGCCTGCCCCGGAGGGCAGAGGGGCGGTTGGCATGGATGGTCAGGAGGAGGAGAGGGGGGCTGGGGGCGGACTGAGGGGGGTCGGTGGAGCCCCCCTGGCGAGGCCGGGGGTCGGTACGTAGGGGAGAGAGAGTGGGAGAGGGGGAGCTGTCCTCAGCTGTGGTAAGTGGGGCAGCAAGGAGAGAGAGGAGGGAGACGGCGAAGACTTGGAGATTGGTGGTGGGCGTCATCTTTACATGACTAAGAGCTCTATTTTCTGTTGTCGACTCAACGCTGTTACAAGGCTGTCCTTTTTTCAGAATTAAACCACTAAAAAACTATTTGAAACATTTAGGTAGCAGGTATGAGTTGTTTGGTACTCATAGTTTCAAAATATCTTAATTTAATAATGAATATGTCTGATGAACTTTGTGAATTAATTCTAGATATGCTTTAAGAGATGGAAGTCATGAGTGTCAACCAGTTGTAAGTGTCAACCATTGGTGACAGAGGTATTTACATGGCTTTCATTCTGTTACTATTATCTTCAACATCTTCTGCGGTAATATTCTGCATCCCATTACAGTAAAATCAGACCTGTATAAGCCTCACAGAGTAAACGAGGGTAAATTGATCAAACCCAGATCGTCTATTCCTTCTTCTAGTTCTAGAATCTATCTACCATACAAAACCTAGCTATGAATCATGTGAAGTTAGTTTGAGGTTATAACATTCACATGCAAAAATACAAAAATAGATGGAATCTCCTTGGATGAAAGGTCAAACAGAGGGTTTTTACCTTCACCATGACGTATTCCTGAACACGTTGAGCTTTGTTTAGCTGAAGACAAGAAGTAAGCTTCCTCAATGAGTTATGGCAATTTTATACATTTCCTTTCGGTTATGGCACTTGTAAAATAATATGTCAGAAAATGACACATAGGCCTGTGTTTTAAGGGCAACAGTCCTCTGTAAACATTAATCCTAAAATGTAAACAGTTAATGATTCAATCATGTCGTTTTGGCGCTGGATACATTCCAAGTTTGCACTTAGACTCAACCTGTAAACTAATATTCTCTGAAAAAGTAGAAAAATCTCTACATATAAATGTGTAAATGTTTCAATATTATGCTAAATAAAAGATGTGTACTAAATAAATCTCATGCTAAATAAATCTAAATCATTTGTGTTCCTGTGCTTTTAGATGTTGCGGACCATTTGGAGAGGTTGTGGTTCTTGACGGGTCAGGGCACTGATTGGCTGTGGCGTAGTGTAAACATACTGTGTGACTGTAAAGCAGGACATTGCGCTTCCAGGCATATAAACATCACAGGTCACTAACTACATAATGCATTGGCCACTTATTTACTTAAATGTTTTATGGTCTTATCTAAAATGCATAGGCACTTACTGTTCCTCTGATTGGGCTGAGGGCTACAGAGCCAGCGCCCTACATTAAGGACAGAGGACAGTGAATACCACAAATGAGGAGAAAGTATAAAACGGTACGACAAATCGTATTATATCAAATAGACAGCTAGTGGCTGGATGGGTACCTCTGTTTTTAGATGTACAAACTTAGTATGTATGGTCTAGTATAGAATATACAAGGAAAAGAGGTTTAGATGTAACTCTACAGATTGAATTCAGTTGTGTCTCATTATGATGGTTGAGGACTGAATAGCACGTTGTAGTTCACATGTGCCATTCCTTCAATAACTCTGATTATTCCTGATTTGGTCCTAAAACTGAAAGAAAAGCATTTTTGGAGAGAAATATGTAAATGTGTGGAGTTATTGTGTCTGAGGTTACAGGTGATAATAGACAGAGACAGCTCCGTCTCCCACACAAATTATAATTACATACAATTATCAAAACAGTTCTTATCTGTTGCTGAGCATGTAGGCATGGATAGGGGAGGCAGGGGGGCTGCTGAAATCACTGATGGCTCTACTTGTTTCAATAAATGTGAATAAAAAACAATGGCGAATACAACCAGCAGTTCTCACTGTTGTTCCAAGTTTTTATAAAGAACTCTTCTACTCCCTGAAAGTTCTGCTTGATTTCCTGTATCGTCTTCAGATTTGGAAAAAGGGGATCAGGCCTGGAATGTCTTCACAGATTTGTGGATCCTGTATGGAACACAGAAAGAATCGATTAGGAGAGTGGACATCAAGCCCCCCCCCCCCACACACACACACACACACAAACTCCCTCCCTCGTATTCTAACACACACACCACAGCAACACACAGACACACTCTGTAACACTCAGACAACACACTCATGAATTGCTATGAATTTTTAGCTATAAATTGGAATAGAACTTGTCAAGAAGTGTGCACCATGCATACTGTATGCACCGGAATTTGATTTGTGTGCTGTGTGTGTGTGTGTGTGTGTGTGTGTGTGTGTGTGTAGGGCAGCCAGCCATATGCACCTGAATTTGTGTGCTGTTATGTGTGTGTGAGATAGCCGGCCCTCACATTGATGAGACAGAGATAGTGATATCGTAATAAATAGTGTTGTTTTATTAAAAACTTGCAGACATCCCAGCAGTCCCACTCACACACAGAACACCATCCTCCATTTAAACAAACTGAAGTGCTTCAGGCAGGAGGCCACAGGTGTGTGCAAGTGCAATCAGCTAATTAACAAAGCTTGAACGCAGTCAGCTCACACAATTAAAGGGGCATGTCACTCATTCTAACGTTCAAACCAACAGGTAAAGGTTGAGCTGATGAATAAAGATCAATTAACTGGAAGGATGTGATAATTCATTGACAGTTATGGATCCTATATAAATAAATACACAATAAATCCATGCATACAAAGCTACTAGGTATGCTAGGTGTGTCTGTGTGTTAGTGTGTCTGCCTTTTGCAGGAGCATCAGCTCCTGAAAAGCAGATGAGAGAGGGAGAGAAAGTGAAACAGAGAGAGAGAGCAGGGGGATAAATGAAGGGTCGGGATTTAAATGAGCAGAGAGAGTTGGTGGGGAGCGGGAAGAGCCAGAGGTATAGACGCAGAGACGGTCGTGAGTGGGAGGGCGGTGTGTGGGTGGCACAGAATCAAGTACATTTCTCCCAGCACTTACCAATATAACACCGCACATCACAGTTAGACAGACCCACAAATGCACAGCCCAAACAACATTACAAGATAGGGTGACACAACAAGCATGAAATATGATGGAAGAGAGTGGTTTGGATGTCCTTTCACTTGCATCTGCAAGATCTGATATCTGCACAATGAACACTGTTAATGCTGTTGTTGAAGTGGCAGCATGTATGTCAGTCAGAGAGATTGTGTGTGTGTGTGTGTGTGTGTGTGTGTGTGTGTGTGTGTGTGTGTGTGTGTGTGTGTGTGTGTGTGTGTGTGTGTGTGTGTGTGTGTGTGTGTGTGTGTGTGTGTGTGTGTGTGTGTGACTGCAGTATACTCTACAGGCATTCTGAGTCTCTCCCTCTCGCCTTTCATTCCTCTCGCTCTCTCCTGTCTCCCATCTCCCTCGTTCTCCCTTCCTCTCTCTTTCTCAGATTTGGTGCGTGGGTTGAGGCAGCTAACTCTCTTAGAATAGCACTGCAGCTCTGTCTGTGTGTAAGAGAGAGAGATAGATGGAGAGAGAGCGAGCGAGCGAGCGAGAGAAAAATAGGTATTGTCCAATCTACACCTATTAGCCAATTCTGAAACTTATACCTCCATCATCACTGGTAGTCCATGATACCATAATATCTTCCATTTCATCCTCTATCTATACTTTGTTCTATCTCCATCACCACATTCCTTATCACTTCCACTAACAACATCTATTATCATGAAAAGGCATCCCAACCTGCATTTTCCAGCAGAAAAAAATAATCCAAAAGACTTGTCACGACTAAAGACGCAAATTAGAGTGAAACATCGTGCAGTTATAATTCCTGTAATGTATCACCAGTATCCTAACACACCTACAAGTAAAAATGTAAAAATTACATGTGCTGTAACATAAGAAATTAGATATCTCTATAGTTCTATATCTATAGTTACCACTATATACTGTAAGATAGTCTCTATAGTTATATCTCTATAGTTCTATATCTATAGTTACCACTATATACTGTAAGATAGTCTCTATAGTTATATCTCTATAGTTATATATCTATAGTTACCACTATATACTGTAAGGTAGTCTCTATAGTTATATCTCTATAGTTCTATATCTATAGTTACCACCGTATACTGTAAGGTAGTCTCTATAGTTATATCTCTATAGTTATATCTCTATAGTTCTATATCTATAGTTACCACTATATACTGTAAGGTAGTCTCTATAGTTATATCTCTATAGTTATATCTCTATAGTTCCCACTATATACTGTAAGGTAGTCTCTATAGTTATATCTCTATAGTTCTATATCTATAGTTCCCACTATATACTGTAAGGTAGTCTCTATAGTTATATCTCTATAGTTATATCTCTATAGTTATATCTCTATAGTTCCCACTATATACTGTAAGGTAGTCTCTATAGTTATATCTCTATAGTTATATCTCTATAGTTATATCTCTATAGTTACCATTATATACTGAAAGTTAGTCTCTATAGTTACCACTATATGCTGTAACATAGTAAATTAGACATCTCTATAGTCATATCTCTATAGTTATATCTCTATAGTTAAATCTCTATAGTTCCCACTATATACTGTAACATCGTAGGTTAGACGTCTGCATAGGTTTATATCTATAGATAACACTATATACTGTAAGTTAGTTTCTATAGTTATATCTCTATAGTTATATCTTCATAGTTACCACTATATACTGTAAGTTAGATATCTCTATAGTTATATCTCTATAGTTACCACTATATGGGGCGGCAGGGTAGCCTAGTGGTTAGAGCGTTGGACTAGTAACCGTAAGGTTGCAAGTTCAAACAAGGTACAAATCTGTCGTTCTGACTTGCCTAGTTAAATAAAGGTCAAATAAAAAAATATATATATATACTGTAAGATAGTCTCTATAGTTATATATCTATACTTACCACTATATACTGTAACATCAGAAGTTGGATATCTCTATAGTTATATCTCTATACTTACCACTATATACTGTAACATCAGAAGTTGGATATCTCTATAGTTATATCTCTATACTTACCACTATATACTGTAACATCAGAAGTTGGATATCTCTATAGTTATATCTCTATACTTACCACTATATACTGTAACATCAGAAGTTGGATATCTCTATAGTTATATCTCTATAGTTATATCTCTATACTTACCACTATATACTGTAACATCAGAAGTTGGATATCTCTATAGTTATATCTCTATAGTTATATCTCTATACTTACCACTATATACTGTAACATCAGAAGTTGGATATCTCTATAGTTATATCTCTATACTTACCACTATATACTGTAACATCAGAAGTTGGATATCTCTATAGTTATATCTCTATACTTACCACTATATACTGTAACATCAGAAGTTGGATATCTCTATAGTTATATCTCTATACTTACCACTATATACTGTAACATCAGAAGTTAGATATCTCTATAGTTATATCTCTATACTTACCACTATATACTGTAACATCAGAAGTTGGATATCTCTATAGTTATATCTCTATACTTACCACTATATACTGTAACATCAGAAGTTGGATATCTCTATAGTTATATCTCTATACTTACCACTATATACTGTAACATCAGAAGTTAGATATCTCTATAGTTATATCTCTATACTTACCACTATATACTGTAACATCAGAAGTTGGATATCTCTATAGTTATATCTCTATACTTACCACTATATACTGTAACATCAGAAGTTGGATATCTCTATAGTTATATCTCTATACTTACCACTATATACTGTAACATCAGAAGTTGGATATCTCTATAGTTATATCTCTATACTTACCACTATATACTGTAACATCAGAAGTTAGATATCTCTATAGGTATATCTCTATACTTACCACTATATACTGTAACATCAGAAGTTGGATATCTCTATAGGTATATCTCTATAGTTACCACTATATACTGTAACATCAGAAGTTGGATATCTCTATAGTTATATCTCTATACTTACCACTATATACTGTAACATCAGAAGTTGGATATCTCTATAGTTATATCTCTATACTTACCACTATATACTGTAACATCAGAAGTTAGATATCTCTATAGGTATATCTCTATACTTACCACTATATACTGTAACATCAGAAGTTGGATATCTCTATAGTTATATCTCTATACTTACCACTATATACTGTAACATCAGAAGTTGGATATCTCTATAGTTATATCTCTATACTTACCACTATATACTGTAACATCAGAAGTTGGATATCTCTATAGTTATATCTCTATAGTTATATCTCTATAGTTACCACTATATCCTGTAACATCAGAAGTTAGATATCTCTATAGTTATATCTCTATACTTACCACTATATACTGTAACATCAGAAGTTGGATATCTCTATAGTTATATCTCTATACTTACCACTATATACTGTAACATCAGAAGTTGGATATCTCTATAGTTATATCTCTATACTTACCACTATATACTGTAACATCAGAAGTTGGATATCTCTATAGTTATATCTCTATACTTACCACTATATACTGTAACATCAGAAGTTGGATATCTCTATAGTTATATCTCTATACTTACCACTATATACTGTAACATCAGAAGTTGGATATCTCTATAGTTATATCTCTATACTTACCACTATATACTGTAACATCAGAAGTTGGATATCTCTATAGTTATATCTCTATACTTACCACTATATACTGTAACATCAGAAGTTGGATATCTCTATAGTTATATCTCTATACTTACCACTATATACTGTAACATCAGAAGTTAGATGTCTCTATAGTCATATCTCTATAGTTACTATATACTATATCACTATATACTGTAAGTTAGTCTCTATAGTTATATCTCTAGTTACCACTATATACTGTAACATCAGAAGTTAGATGTCTCTATAGTCATATCTCTATAGTTACCACTATATACTGTAAGATAGTCTCTATAGTTATATCTCTATAGTTATATCTCTATAGTTACCACTATATACTGTAACATCAGAGGTTAGATGTCTCTATAGTCATATCTCC